>NC_065506.1:2680166-2697104 GCF_006386435.1 Epinephelus moara | reverse complement strand
TTTTTCTATTATCTTAGATGTAAATATTGCATGTTTCTTTCAGATAAAACACATTTTTGACTTGTGAATGAGTCAATGGAATTTCTTGCAATAATGAAAAAATACTGGCAATCATGTCCGCCTGGCACAAACCACATGTTTTGGACAACTGTGAAGTGACAGAATGTCCCAGCATCATGGTTCTTATATTGCCAGATTCCATAGAGTCTCCCCTCTTCATATATGGCAGAATATGTCATTTTCCAACTTGCTATGGTGAGATACATGTAAAAATGTAAGAATTTAGTCATACGGATGTTTTTTTCATTGATATAAAAATTAATATAAAATACAGGCACATAGGAGGACATGTAATGATGGCAAATCTGGTTAGCCCAGATTGTCCTGAAAAAAAAACAAAAAACAAGATATAGCATGTGTATGTAGCCTTTATAATGACTGTGATATGAGCTTAAAAGTAAAGGCAGTAAAAAATACCCCAAAAAGGCCTAGGGCCCATAGGGTTAACTTTGCTATATATCTACCTCCTTTGACCAGCAGTCTGGCCATTCTCTTCAGGTGTTGCTGAATCAGAAGCCACCTTGCTGCTAGCAGATGCGCTACTGCTAGCTTGATGCTCTTCACTTGCATTTTCTGCCTCTGTAATATTAACGTTAATATTTGACTGTCTTGTGTAATCTTCACTGTCACCATACAATTCCGTTCCGGTCCGGGTTCTCTTGGTGCCCTTTTGGAGCCACGCCAACATTTGTGACTAAGTCTACTCACCATCTGACTCAAATCAAGCGTTAAATCAAACGTAACTTTTGGTTGCGACTCGCGTTGATGTGACGTTCAACTTCCGCGAGATCTCTTCTTCTTCTTCACGTCCTTTTCGGCAGACTCGACTCCGCAAGGCCTCCTTGCGAGTGAACGTCTCGCGAGTAAAGGGACAGGCGTGCAGCGTGTACTAGTGCACACTGGGTAATGTAGTATAGCCATAGGAGTATAACTATCACGAATCGCAAAGAGAGAAATAGAACAGGACAGGGTACTATGAGCTCATGAGAAGTACCCAGTATGCCATAAAAAGTCCCGGTACGCCAGGGGCTAAAATCTAGAAGTGCCGGTACTCCGTACCGGTGCATTCCAGCCCACTTAAAGCACTGATGCCAGTGTGAAATAACAGCTTTTTTCGTCTGCTGACATTTGAAATAACTACAAACACAGCTGCTCACGGCTTTCAATGTCTGATAGTCCACCACCAACATTTTTTATCACATCTCATCTTGTCAACAAAAATGAAACATACATTTCATCTCAGTTTTTATTATCAAGATCTATTTTTTAGCTCATCATCATCTTGTTTTTGTCATGGAGAAAAGGACGCTGACCAAAATTTTCATCATATTTTTCGTCAATGAAATTAACACTGTACTGTAGATGTGTAATTGTCCAACATGGACAATACTGTCCATTGTGTGATGTCACTGAGCACTTCTTCATGCCTTTTTAGGTGTGCTTATCAGTGCAGTCAGCTTTGCTGGGTACTTTCTTAGTCCTCCATGGCTTTACTGTCCATCCCTAACTGAGTGTGATTACGTCTGTGTTTGTTGTCTTTGATGAGGTCCAGACTGTGATGGCATATAATGACTAAAGTGCAGGGTAAGGCCTTACATTGCTCAAACTCCAGTGCAGACAGCACCCCGACAGAAATGAAACATTTTTAGATATGGGGTTTTTATGCATTAAAAAATGGGTAGATCAGTGCCAATTTTAGCCACATTAATATGTTTTGTTTTATCTCTAGTGTTGAACGCTTCAATACTTCAACTTTAAAATGTCCCCTTCCCTCACAGACAGTTCTTTTGATTTCCTGTATTGTTTATGATCTTTTTGCATTATTCTTTTCCCTACTCAGCATCTTGACAGCAGCACTGAAACAGAGATGTGAAGGTACTTTAAGTCAATAGAAGGAAAAAAAAACACCCCCACCCACCGCTAATGTCAAATATGTTTCATCATTTGCAGCATGTGTCTCAGTTTCATCACGGTTACATTTTCAGCTGCTGTAATCTCTGAGCTGTGCAGGGATCACACAGTGTGACTGCAGGGCTTGCTGAGAATCTCACTTCATGCTGTTGGTGATGCTTCCACCAGCTTTAATGAGGTCATTTCTCCCCTTCCTTCTCTTCAATGCAACTCTTGAGAGGTTTCATCATTTCATGGCTGTGACAGAGGATTAAAGAGACACAGAAAGCTGAAATGAAAGCATATTAGCCTGTCATTCAGTCACAGATCACCTTGCTGCCTCTGATCCTCCATTGTAACCAAAGTTCCTTCTTTCATGTATTCCAATGCAACAGTCTGTGTTTTGATAGAGACAAACCACACATTCAAAAACTGTATCTTTTATCATATCAGGTCACATTATTTAATCAGGTAATCGCACTGAGATCATTTTCAGTAAAAACAGTCAGACAACCACACAGCAAGCAGAGAAGACACAGAGACTGTCCCCACATGAAAAACAAGAGCATTGCTCATTTCAGCAAAAGCCCAAAACTGACATATATTTAAAGAGAAGTCACCAAGCCCTGTTGTGGACACAGTAATTATGACTCTTGTCCAACAAGAGCAAAGGAGGAAGTCAGATGACTGTATAGAGTGAGGAGGCAGTAGGCTGTTGTAGATGGATGGGTCAAGAAAACATCAGAGTTCAAGATTGTGGACTGCTGCTTGTGTCCCGTTTTCCAGCTACAGTTAACCATGGTTTCTTTTAGCCTTAACCATATGCTCTCATAACCATATGTTTTCATAATACTTTGTGGTTTGTGTATGACTTGCTACATTGCATACAGTGCAAACTAGTGATGCATGATATTTGATTTTTTTTAACCAATATCCGATATGCCAATATGTAACAACTCATTTGACCAATGACTGATAAACGACATCAATACATCCACTCTTTCCCCACCCAATTTTGGTGATTATATTATATGCATGCATACACTTATTTTGATGGCCCACCAGCAGTTGGAGACATGAAATACAATACTTTTCGATGTGTAATATTCATTCATTGTGCAAAATAAGAAAAAAACATGTTGGCAGAATTTGATCAATTTAAAGGCAATATTAGCTGGTACCAATGACTTGCCAATATAATTCGTGTCAGTTTGTTGGTTGTTTGCCAATTCTGATATTTCATTTCAAAGTCGATTTCTGCCGATACTGATGATGTGTCGATATTATCGTGCATCCCTAGTGCCAAATTCTTACAATGATCAACTGCTTAATATGGGTGAAACAGCTTGGGGCAGAATCATTCATATGCAAATGCTGTTCAGACAATTTGCTTAGAGTAAACACGTAGTCCTCTCACAGTGTTCATTTTGGGTTGTTTCTTGAATGACAACATATGAAAAATATAGCCAAAAGCAGTGATGGCTGAGGTTTACGCCAGCATGGACTGTTTAAAGTTAAAAGCTGCGAAGAATCAGGACGTTTGACAGTTTACAACACCTGCATTTGAGATAACTAACAGGTTTTATGACCAGAAGGTAAATGCTCATTCATTTATGTCCAAATCTCTGCTGGGCTACAGTCTACTTTGACAACAGTGTTACCCCCGTCAATCATTTAAAAAAATAAATAAATAAATTGGGGACATGCTTCAATGGCCTAATTAAAAACATCCACCAATTTTGGTGATGTTTGGACAGACTGTCAATTATGACCAATGCTAGGGACTGGTTCAAGGCAAGCCTGAGCCAGCCCCAACTATAAGCTTTATCAAAAAGTCTACTTTGTTTATCATAAGAAAAACACCAAAGAATGATGGCTCTAAAGCCCTGTTCCACCAAGCAGTCTGGTATAGTTCAGTTCAGTTCGGCACTCCTTTTTCCGTTTCCAGTGTGAAAAGTTGTGGATGGTACCAATGGAACTGTGGAAGGTGGAGTTGTGAACACTGCAGTTCGTTGGTTGGTCAATAGCAGTTGCTCACTCTTGCTGATGGCTGAGTTGTGGCTGTTTTTGAGACTTATGTAACCTCTGGTCAAACCGTGGCAGGTTTTACATACATTACTAAACTAAAACTATAAAATGAAAGGGTGTTTTGCTGCTTTCAGTTGCAGTTGTAGACTGAGAGGAAAAAACTTAATTCACTTGGCCGACTGCCAGCAACCTTTAAGGAGGAACATTTACTCGTAATGTTACTCAGTGCATGAGTTGATAACAGGAATCCATCAACACACATTAAATTTCAATATGAAAACTTTGACCATTCAATTAGATTTTATTCTCTCTCTTAGATAACATACACTTTTAGTAATGATTGGAAAAAAGTATATATTCATTTTGAATGGATTATGGGAACTGCATATATTATAATCCTCACTTGGAGAAAAAAACAGTGTCGTGAAGCATTGTTCCTGTGAGCTACAGTAACATTAAACCCCTGTGCTTGCAGGAGAGTGACTGAATGCACAAACTTGCTATTTTTAAATATCCCATGGAGAGAGACTCTCACTGCAGCCTGTTCTGTTTTTTTCTAAAAAATGTTGGCGTGCAACTCCGTTCTGTGGATGATAAATGAGGTGCAGACTTCCCTTTGTAATAACGATAATAATAGTAATAATAATAATAATAATAATACATTATAAGGCACTCAAAGACGCTTGTGTCACCGGTGATGAGGAAATACAGCAAGTGTTGGACGGTGCAGTGAGTAACAACAACCCTGCCCACATTAAAGAGTACTGTTTGCGGTGGAAACACTAAACAGATCGAGGTTTTAGGTACCATGTCTGCGTTCTTGTGTGACAGAATGACAGAGTGCTTCATTTGGGTCATGCCACATGTTTTCATGCTCTCACTAACCTTATATTTACCTGGATCAGGTTGAAGACAACATGTTAAGTATGTAACCAAATGTTATTTTTCTGCAACCAAATACAGACTGCATTTGAGGAGACACGCACACCTGAACCCCCCACCCCCTTCCTGTTAACATTTGTGTTGAGGCAGGTCTGTTATCAAAACTGTCTGACTGTCTGCTGAGTGAATCATATTACCCATTTTCACTGCAGGCCTTAGGATGATGATGATATACATATTTTTAGCACTGTGGGCAGAGATGCAAAATTCGATTCCCAACCCAGCAGCACATTGACCTAGTGATTTACTTTATAAATAAGAATGTGCTGTAGTGCAAGATAACCAGCCCCTTCTTCAGTGGTAGATGAAGTACCTGAAAGCCACATGTGAGTGAAAGGACAGATAATTTGCCAGAAAATGACTTTGGTAGTTAAAGTTATCTATTAGAATATTACTTGAGTAAAAGTCTTAAAGTATCTACTATTTACCATACTTGAGTATCAAAAATAATTTTATAATATTAAGTGTAATTAAGTATTGACAGTAAAAGTAGAAGTAAATGCTGGTAATGAAAAATCAATAAGTTTATTTCTTAACATGTACACCACCTTAAAAATGGAGCCTATATTACACTTGAAGAAAACTTGAAGGATTCAAGGAAAACCTTTGACTATCCAGAGCTGACACACTGCAGTGGAGCAGATGCCGCACACTTACCTATCACACATCTTTATTTCCTTGAATCATTACTGGCCCTCTCTGCTGTGGGACACCATTTTCTGCTTCCATCATGAAGTCGGTCTCATTGTCAAGTGGATTGCAATCGTTAGCATGTAGCATCCAATCTGACATGCAGCCTGGGATTGACTGGAATTCTTAACTGTGACTTTGAGAGCACTTGTTTGCACTTGCCCTTGTCTGATTAACCTCTGATCTAACTTGCAAGCTACAACCAATTTTCCAAACCCTCTGATTTTATATTGTAGTTACAAAGTTAAAAAAAATGCTTAGAACATAGAAATACATAGAAACTGGAGTAGAACTACGTATACTTTTACTCTAATACATAGAAATGTATTGGAGTAAAAGTAAACATTTTATTAAGAAAATGTCGTGGAGTAGGCTATAAGTGATAGTTGACAGAAATATAAAAATGTAAGTAAAGCACAGATAACTCACAAAAGTCCTTAAGTATTGTAACAAAGTATTATTATTTGTTACATTACACAATTGCTGTTCTTATTCTCAGGGCATAAAATACAGCAGCATCAGCATGTGATTCCAGCGCAAAAGGTACCCTTAGCATCTCTGAGATGAACCAGGCTTTTACAGGTCCATTGTGTAGGATATGGTGGCATCTAACAGTGAGGTTGCAGAGCTGAAACTTCTCCTGTGCGCCAAGCATGTACAACTACAGTGGGTGATTCAAAAAAGCACATGGAACTATCCAGAGCCAGTGTTTGTTTGTCCATTCTGGGCTACTGTCGAAACAACATGACCAACTCTGTGGAAGAGGACCCGCTCTGTATGTAGATATATACATTTCATTCTAAGCAAAATGAATGAAAACACAGTGAATCTTATTTTCAGGTGATTATAATCTGACATAGTAATGAATATTATACACCATTTCTGTTGCCCTGAAATCCCACACACTGGACCTTTAAGTGACTTCAGTGTAAACCATTCCGCGCAATGAAGAGCAAGAGAGTTCAAGTGGGGTTGGAAGGAGGGTTGGTGGATGGGTCTAACAAACATGACTTTCACAAGGAGACCACAGTTGTTGTCCCATGTGAAATGTTGGGTATATGTAACATTTAATTTTGACAGAACATTTTCATTTGCACCAGCACAGCATTTATGACACTGGTTTAGCGACTAGGAAAATCACAGACCATTTGCGTGTGTTAAATCATCTCACATGATGCTACTTAGCCAATCAAATCGGTGCATTACAACTTGAGACAAGATGAGACGAGATGAGAGACAACAGTCAGATAAATAAGTGAGTCAGAAAAAAGCCATTTCATTCGGTGTGTTCTGAAGAGAGAAAGTAGACAGTGAAACAGAGCTATTAATCAAGAATGGACAGAGTCTTCAGCACAGTTCAGACCAAAAATTTGTGAAAACACATCTCGAAAAGTTGCAGTGGTGTTAACTGGCCAATATGAGCTTGACTCAAGCTAGCTGATGTCACCTGCAACTCAGCTGGTCAAATCACCAGCGGCTGGTTTTAGAACATAAAGTATGTCACCTGTTTCAACAGGCAATCGGCTTGAAGTGAAGTCTGATGGTCAAGTCAAAATGAACGCAAATGGCGTGTTCAACTCAACTCATCACTAATTTTGGTTTGAACTGGGCGCTACATGTTCATTCTTTCCACGGGCAGTTCAAAACCACTGTGTTGGAAATCCCGAAAAAAAAAAAGGTATTTCAGCAGGGGGCAGTGCCTTTTGTGTAACGAGTGTTGTGTGCTTGATGCATGGTCTTGTTGACTGTCACTGGGTCGTCTCATCACTTTTTGGATAAGCTAGCAAAACCGTAACCCAAAAAGTTGTTTATCAGTAATAATAATAATGATAATAATAATAATAGGGCCCTGGGGCAACAGATTAGGTTATTACCCTAACCTAATTAATCTTAACCTTAACCCCAAGATTAAACCCACAGGAGACCTCATGCCTAACTTAGGCTGACCAAACGTCCTCTTTTGCCCGGACATGTCCACTTTTCACGTCCCGTCCGGGGCGTCCAGGGGGTTTTTATAAACTGATGATAATGTCCAGTTTTCCTTGTGTTTGTGTGTGTATGTGTTAGAGTGCGGCACGGGCCGCATATTTCTGTCTGAACCCGAACCGAGCCCGACATTATTTAATGACCAAAGCACTGAGTTTGTGTCACACAGTTGTTACGGTTACAGGCTATTTAACAGGCCGGGCGTGCACCGTGGGTGCTCAGCTGCGGAGAGGGAGACCTCCGTGTTTGAGACGGGAGCGGGAGGCGGGAGGTCCGACGCTTCCAGCGAGAGGAGAGGGAGAAATAAAACAAAATAAGATAAAATAGGAAAAACCTGTCTCCCTCTTTTATTTTATTTTCAGCGTTTAATCAAGGCGGAGGCGGGCGGCTGGAGGTCCGAGACTTCCAGCGAGGAGAGAGGTAGAAACAAACAGCCAATGTGTGTCTGTGTGTGTTATGTTCAGGTGTTGTCACGTAAATAACAGTGCCCAAGCAATAAACAGGACAGACAATAGGATTTTATTTATTTTTACACTACATTTTCACTGAAAGCTGACCGAATCCGACCCGAGCCCGAATACAATTTATAGCTACATTTTTGACCAAACCCGGCCCGACCCGTCGGGTACCGTCGGGCTCGGATCGCCACACTCTAGTGTGTGTATGTGTCCCCTATTGGGGCCTATCTGAATTTCTGTCTTTGAGAGATATTATTTTGTAATATAACTGAATTTTCTATCCATACATATAAATTTTAAATATATTAAAATGATAAGGCATCTTTGAGTAAGCTGCGGGTATCATTTAAGTAGGCTATGTTGTGGCCAGCCGAATGTCCTCTTTTTTGGAAATCAAAATATGGTCACCCTAGCCTAACTGTAACTTCAGACAAAGATGATTCTGTTTTGTTTTGTCTTTGTTTGTTTTTTTTGTTTTTGTGTGTGTGTGTGTGTGTGTGTGTGTGTGTGTTTTTTTTAGCAAAAATCTAAGTGTATCTTAAAGCGATGATCACAAAAGAATGTGATCATCAATTTACGAAGATACACATTGATTTTGGCTCCTCGTACTGCTGGCCCGGCTGCAACCAAGACTAATGTTAGACTTCCTGGCAGATTTTAACATGACTTTAACGTGACTGCTGATAAAGTCTCAAATTGACCATCATACCATTATACTGTACTGGAAAATATCTATAACTAAACAGTGCTAAGACATAATCACATTCAAAATAGTAAATAAATAAATCGACTACTGTTTTCCAAGATCTCAATTCCTGGCTTTACCCCAGGCCGAATCTGGCTTTTTGGTAGTTGGACTGCCAGAGTATAACATTCACAAGCTGGTACTGTCAGTTTTGGTGGAAAAAGATAGGATTTTGAAAAGTAAGGGGGACATGTCCCTCTGTCCCCAGTGGAAATGACTCGTAGATTTTGGCTTGGGTAAAGTGTAATGATTTGGCTCTGATGTGATAAAGCTGAACACAACGCATAAAACAAAGAAGGCACTGATGCAGTCTTTTGTTGTGGATAATTACACTTGTCAAGCCCTGGGTAGATTTCTGGTCATTTTCCTGCTCGGTTTTGATTCCCTTAAGATGAATTATGGATCAGTCGCTGTTTGTCTGGCTGTCAGACACGCACACTGATCCACCACTAATCACACTTTGATGAAACATAGAAAAGTGATGCATCTCATGTTTTCAAACTTGCAGTACTGGCAGCTGAGGTCAAGTCAAGGTGACATTTGTTTGCGGAGATGGTACCATTTGAAGGGAACAACATGAATTTGGTTCTTTGCCCTGTTTTTTGTTGTTGTTAATGTTCTGATTGTTTACCTGTTTTGCTGTTGTTGTTTTTTCAGTGAACGACTTCCAGTAAACAATCATGTGTTCAAAAATGCTCTAATTCCAACAATAAATATCATTATGTCTGCTTTCAGTTGACTGTTTACTGCTAGGTCCTTTTAAGCTGGTTCCTCTGTGTCTTTGCTCCTATTGTTCTGCTCCTGCCTCCCACACAAAAGGCTGTAAGTGATGACTTGTTGAGTCACTGTATCACAGCCAGCACAAAGCTGTGCCACAATAAGGCTTTACTAAAGGTTGACTGCTGTTTGGAAAGGAACACAACAGCAGAAGTCCCTGATGGAGGAACAATATAAGTGAACGCTCCTTGAATTGAACTCAAATTGATGTCAACTCGAATGGAAAAAAAACACCACTACACTGGACAACATACAAAAAAAAAAAAATGAACCCACTTTTTGTATAATTTTGACACCAGGAATCAAACAGAAAAGTGATTGACATGGCACAACCACTCTTTATTAGTAAAAAAAACCAGGCAAATAACTAATTTTAGTTCCATACCTCACAATAGTTTCCTACCAAAGCCAACTAGGTTAGTGTCTATCAGCTGCTACCAGTAATAATTTTTTTGACAAAAACTATGACGAAATTTTTTTGTCAATGACCTTTTCTCCATGACGATAACGAGGCAATGACAAGCTAAAAAGAGATACTGATAATAAAAACTAAGACGAAATCTATGTTTCATTTCTGTTGATGAGACAAGACATGACGAAAATGTTAGTGGTGGACTATCGGACAGTAAAAGCCGAGAGCGGCCTTGCTTGTTATTATCTTTAACTGCTGCATGAGCAACAGGCTGGTAAACTCCAGTAAACAGTCTGCACCACAATGTTTTGGTAGCCAGTAAAAACACTTAGACCTGAGCAGCGTCAGCCATTGGTGTGAGTTGTGAGCTGTAGTTCAGCAGTAAAAAAGCAGCTGTGTGTATCTGACTGTGGATAGTGGAGCTGCTGAATGGATTTGTGGAGTTTGTTAGTTGACAGGCAGGTAGGAGGCTCAGTTATCTGTGAGTGTAGCTGTGCTTTAAGTAAACAGTCTGAACTCAGATCAGTTTTATCTGACAGCTGAAAGTTTAGTTTTAATGACCGACTCTGTGAGAGTTTAAACCCCCAGACTAACATGTTGGGTAAGTTATTTGTCTGCTACTTAACAGTGAGATGGATAAGTCAGAATTTACAGATCCTGGGTACCTGGTTACAAATCCTAGTTATCTCAGATTAGCTATTTGTGGTGTCAAAGTTTTTGAGAGCATAAATAGAGAGATGATGAGCTTTCACATGCTCATGCTCGTGTGCGCTCATAAATCACCCCTTAAAGCTGTCAAAAACTGCTGGAGAAATGAAAGTTTGTAAGTGTGTAGACATTATTTGTAGTTGTAGAAAAACATTAACTAAATAAAATTTTTATACAGCCTGTCACCTTGATTCTAATTTCTGATACATGAAATACCCTTACTGGATTAGTTTAAAGATAAAAAAACAAAAACAAAGATAATGACTAAAAGTTGACTAAAATGTAAATAAATGTAAATCTAAAATTGCTGTCAAAATACAGTCATGACAAGGTTACTAAATCACTTTAAACATGTGTAAACACAGTATTCAAACTTGGCCCCTCCTCATAACACTGCAAGCTACTGTACTGTTGTAGGAATGTTACATATTGTTATGTAAAAGCCAATACTTAAGCAAGCTAAGCTTACCACTGGCGTCTAACTGGCCAACTCTGCATTGCTCTTCATCCCCATCTTCTGCTTCAGCGCTCGCCAGCAAAAGACACTCTCAACTTTCATTTAGGAACAAAAATTGTCTGCGTTTCAGATTTATTTTTTGGCACTGTGTCCTTGATTTTTGTACCTTCCTCTTTGCTACTGTGGTGTGATTGAACTGTTGAGCGTAGCACTGCTGTGAACTGATGAGATGCAGCTGCAGCTGATTGTATGGGTTGGACTCTAAGACTGAAAAGCAGAGCACCATTCATTTGTCTGTGTGTCTGGGGAGCGACCTGTTGCATGTGCGGCTGCGTTCATCCTGGGAGGGAGGGTGTCGTTCGCGGTTGGTAGGGCCTGCGCCTCCTTTAGATAGTTAGGGCCGGGTTGATAGGAGCGTTAGCCGCCAAACGCTCTCCAGCTTAGCTGTCGCCTCCAGCACGCCGCTGTTGGCGTTACCTGCTGCTCCTGCTTCAGTGGGCATCTCTTCCTCTTCCGCTGTGCCGTCCGACGAAGCCGTGGTTCCCCCGGGGAGTTGGACGGTGCCACAAGCCTAGACCCCGGGGGGGGCAGTCTCGACGGTCACGCAAGTAACATCGGTTCTTTTTATTAATTGTTATGAATTGATTTCTTATTATTGTATTTGTAGGGCTGTACCCAAATATTCGGATATTCGAATATTCGTTTCTATGGGTAGGTATTCGTTATGAAAATTTGGTATTCGATATTAGTTTTTTTATTTACTTATTTTTTTTATTTTTTTATTTTGTTTTTACATATTTTTTTTGGTGCTAAATGTAGTCTTTTTGTTGTTGGTAAATGTAGGTTATCAATAAAAATCTAAACTTGTAAACTGCATTGTTAAAAATGTGAAAATATAGTATAGCCTACCAGCTGAGCTTGTGCGCACGGCATGCTTGAGCGCATCCGTCTGAGGCTGTGGATCAATGCCAAGTTTTACCACTTCATCACTATTCCCTCTAACTTGTAGCTGTTTTTTCGTTATCTTTTGAATTTAATATGAATTATGGAACTGTTTTTGTCAGCGTTTGTTTCCCCCGTTTTGTACAATAAATTATTGTTTAAAGTTTCAACAAGTTTCTTTTGGAGTGCGTGACACAAGTGTGTTTTGAAAACGGCCGCGGACTGTCACCTGCTCAACGCATCAGTACCTTCGGATGCCATGACAGTAATAGCCAATAATGTCAAAATATCATTTACAGACCGATTTAACAGACGATCACTGCTGCCCGACCCGCAGGTCCATTTGCGGGTCCCGCGGGTTACGGGTCGACCCGCGCATCACTACTCAGCTCAGTCTATAAAGGCTGTACACAACAGTAAGGCTATAGACATTATATTCTATTCAGGCCGGCAGAACCAGCAGCGCATCGGCTCTACAGTGCACGGCACTGCTGATTAACCATTTTATTGCAGCACAGAGTGTCTGCCAGCAACCAATTACTTGCAGAGGCTTCCTACAACTTGTTTCAACGGTTCCGATTTAATCAGAAGACAAATTAAACAGGATGACTAGCCAATGTGAAAATCAAAAGAAAGCATAGAATAATGTACTGAAGGAGACTGTTGTGCCATCACATTTCTTTGTGGTTTGAGAGCAAAGATCTGGCCGCTGCTGTGCAAAACTCTGCAATACAATTAGGTCCAAAAAAACGCCGGAGTCCATGTGTGCGGAAATTGAAGTGTGTTATACATCTTGTGGGATGGTGTGCATTACTTTTCTTTAATAGTGATGTGCACCCTTTTTCTTGGGATGTAGTCCAGCTCTAGTTTCCCCCGCCAGTAGGCCCATAATGTTCCATGCCCTCTGTTTCAACTTCAGGCCCCCACACTTTTAACTTAAAGCTTTCCTTGATTGTATTCATGAAATAAAGATTGTCATTATATCTGGTACCTCCTGGTTGAGTGTCGTTCTTGGGCATCTGACAAGTTTTCTCCATAAATACCTACATTTATTACACTACTACTACCTGAGTGCCATCTTTTTATAAAGTCCCACCTTTTGGCTGGAGGCTATGCGCCCATAAACATCCCAAAACAAAGCAAAATAAGCAGAAAATGAGATAGAAGGTCTCTGCAGATAAATACAATGTCAAACATTGTCTGGTTGGGATTATATTGCTCCCTGCTCAGGTGTGGAACAATTTGGTCCACTAGCTGTTACTAATTACTGACTTTGACTTCGGAGTGAGACTGGGTTGCTTGTTCAGGTGCTATATGCCTTGTGAGGGATCATGTCCGTCATGCTACATTAGGTGACTCCTAACGGTTATTTGGGGGGCTACAAAAAGGGGTTAGGATCTATGGGGGATAGTATGAGCCTAAATACTGGCTCCACATTTCATTGGCAAGCAAAGAAGTGCACTAGTAACACACAGATGGAAACTACATCCTCTCAGCTAGGATATGTGATTTTCCTCTTTTAAGTGGAATGCATTATAAGCTTATCAAAATCTACAACAGTGGCATGAGATTCCTGGGGCTGTAATGGGATTGGCTTCCTGTGGAGGAGACAGAGAGCAAAACATTTATGCAGACATAAATGTGCCTGGAAAAAGTTAAGTGTGTGTGTGTGTGTGTGTGTGTGTGTGTGTGTGTGTGTGTGTGTGTGTGTGTGTGTGTGTGTGTGTGTGTGATGTCAGCAGATTTTCCTCACCTCCATATGGCAGGAGTTTAGTAAGACCTCAAACAGAGCTGCCACTAATACAAATACCAGCTCCACCCAATACTTTGTACTTCCCCAGAGATATATTATTACCTACTATTCATGGACTGAAAACATATCTTTGTAAGAGATGAACTGTAAGTTTATTCTAATGTGGAAGTCATGAAAACATCTTGTGTCCTTCATCCTCACTTCAATTGCTGGCAGATATGTTTGAATCTGTGTGTTGCTGTGTCGTCTGCCAGGCAACTTAGTTCAGAAGGGAAGGTGGCATTTTTTTCTCTGACATTTTTTTTTATTTTTAGGAAGTATGTTTGAATGTTGTCAGAGCGGTGTAAGCTTGGGTTCACAGCTGCTCTGAACTCATAAAGTGTTTAATAACCAACGGGGTCTGGAAGCACATAAGCTACTGTATGGCTTCATCTCTGTGTGTTGCCTCTCACATTAATCTAACTTTATGATGGATTTCCTAATGTCACTGTTTTCTTTAGGCCATAGTTATACTGACTTACTGAAGAATTGCACTGGTTTGGAGTATGACACCAGTGTATAGTGTCATTGTCAGTAGTTTGAGGGCTGAAGGTGAAGGCTTAGGGCGTGAAAGGGAGATAATCTGTCTCTGCTGACAGAATGAGCCCCCTGCCATGGACTGGAAACAGGAGAGCAGGTATCGTCCACCACAGGAAAGCTAATGTCTTTATTAAAGGCTTGTATTCACCTCTCTTCAGAGTTGTGCTCATGTCCACACTAATTTAGAAAAATTTCAAATCTTGCATGTGAAAAAGGGTTTCATCCCTGTTATTTTACATTACATTACTAGAATGAGACAACAAAATATAAAATATGTTCTTCCTCCTTCTGGTTGGCAGAAGAACAAATCCATGTAAATGGACTGCACAAAGTGCTTTTCTAGTCTTCTGACCACTCAATGCGCTTTAACACGTCACATTCACCCATTCACACACTGGTGGCCAAGGCTACCATACATGCTGCCACATGCATTCACACACAAACACAGATGGAACAATCATCGGGAGCAATTTTATGGTTCAGTATCTTGCCCAAGGACACTTAAACAGGCGGACTGGGAGAGCCAGGGATGAAACCGCAGATTTTACTATTAGTGGACAACCCACTCTACCTCATAGAGGGGTGCTGGTGATCATGTGCATTATCATGTTCATTGTGTTTCCATTCATATACCTACAACGTATCCTGTTCTGCTTTTGTGTCCTAAGGCTGCCTGAAAGCAGCGAGGACAAGGAGCTGGCCTCCGGTTTGTTTTTTCCTCATCTTGATGATCAACACATCTGGATGATGTTAATATATATTGGATGTGTTTCCATTCACATCCCCAACAACTGCATCAGCGGCGGTACACAGTCCTGTTCTTATGCATGCTCGTCATAGTGACTTGATCGCACGCCGTTTTGTTTCTTGTACTAACTTTAATATTTGTTAATTGTGTTTTATATCATAGGCCCACAAACATTTATCCGTATCTCATACAGACTTTGATCCTCTGCCTGACCCTCCCTGTGTTCAAGGCTATTCATTTATTGTAGACAGTCCAGATTAAATATTTGTTCTTTATAATTTATATCATTTTGATATAAAGTAGTAACCACTGTATGTGAATGCATGAATGGGTCAGACCTGTCCTGTGCAGCACTGGATTTGAAATGAACTGGAGCTTCTGTGCTTTGATTACCTGCTGTGAAACAACATGACCCTCATCCATTTAAAATGAACATTAGTTCTTCTGAGCTCATTTTGGTGAAAGTAACACAAAGGTAGTGTAATATGTAAGTTATTACTCTACACAGAGGGTAATATTGTAAAGTACCTTATTACTTTTAAAGGCTCTCTAAGTCTTCCTAAGCTTGAAAAGTTTTTGTCACACACAGCAAACATCTCCTCATGATCCGCTAGCTACATGTCCTCTGAATATGCTGTGAAAAAGTCCGGTCTCTGTAGGCAGCCCAGGCTCCGCAAATGGCAACAAAAACATTGTGGTCCAGGCTGCACCAACCAGCCAGTGCGAGACCAGCGAAAACAAGCACACACACGAACACGGTGCCCATGTCTCACGGTCTCGCGCAAGTGCACACACGTGAACACGGTGCCCTGAGAGGCAGTTAGAGCTACAAGCTACAATGAGGCTAAAAGGCGAGCTAGCTCCGTTGTGTTTGATAACATTGTTGAATGTAAACAGAAGTGAAGTGTTTTTGTTGCCATTTGCGGAGCCTGGACTGCCTACAGAGACTGGACTTTTTCACAGCATATTCAGAGGACATGTAGCTAGCGGATCTTGAGGAGCCTTTAAATGAAGCCTTTAAATTTCCCCTGAGGGGGGCACAAACAGGACCTATACATGCACAAAGTGGAGGGATGTCAGAGTGATGGGGCTGCCTTGGTCAGGCGCCCCAGGCGGTTCGGGGGACTGGCACCTCTCCAGCCACCAGTCAACGCTCCATATGTGGTCCGGACGGGGACTTGAACAGGCGACCCTCCGGTTCCCAACCCAAGTCCCTATGGACTGAGCTACTGCCGCCCCTATGTAATATGAATCTATTACATTTTGAGAGTAACTTGCCAAACACTGTTGAGGACTATGACCTCTTGGTATGAGTTCGAAATGGAAACTGTTGAAGTGTTGAAGTTAAATGCATCTGATCATCCACCACCAAGCGCTACACAGCTACTTTATTCTGCCATGGCTCAATGTGAATGTACTGATTCTCATTACAAATACTTCATGCTATCCTCTCCTGGTGAGGGAAGATATGTCTCTCATGTAGGGAATCAATGGCTTTGTTTGAGCGCACACCAGTATTCCACTCAGAATGTGAAGCAGTAACACAAGAATCAGAATCAGAATCAGAAATACTTTATTGATCCCCGAGGGGAAATTATTTATGTTACAGGTGCTCCTTGCAAGAGAGGAAAGATACGTGAAAATATAAGAAATTTAAACAGTAGTATTAACAAATATATAGTTAAATAAACAGGAATTATTAACAAACATAAACGTAAATAAATATATATATATACATATATATATTGTAAACTGAACAAGAT
>NC_065506.1:2675657-2679373 GCF_006386435.1 Epinephelus moara | reverse complement strand
ATGGTGTTGAACGCACTAGAGAAGTCAAAAAACATGACCCTCACAGTGCTCGCCGGCTTGTCCAGGTGGGCGTAGACGCGGTTGAGCAGGTAGATGATGGCGTCCTCAACTCCAAGTCGTAAGTAAGGGTGAGCCCATGTAAATGCTATATTTGATTAGTATGATGCTGCTCAAAGCTGCACTATGCACTAGTAAATTGTAGTACATGTGGAGTTTAATTTGTTTTAATGATGATTCAATCCCATTTGTTCACTGGATTTGCAAAAAAACACGATTGTGTGTGTTGATACATGCCAAAGAAGAAAAGTGGGTTTTCAATATCTGAGCTTTATGAGGACATTTCAATCAGGAGAGATTCATTCTGAGAGAAAGAATATAAGAATATTTATTTACATATGCACATAAGAATGAGAAATGTGAAAAGTTTTTGGCAATTAGACCCCATTGTGATATCATCTATTCCGGGAGGATGGTAAAGATTTAGTAGATTAAGGAACCCCCCTGTGGAGTCTAGACGCTGGTGGTGGTAATGAGATGAGATGAAGAGGGAGCTGATGATCTGGATGTATGTATGGAGGGGTGGGCTTTTGGTGAGCTGGCCCTGGGCTCTGGATAAGGTGACTGGAGGTGTATTGGGTAGAGGACAGTGCGACAATTCTGCCTAAAATAATAGCTGACAGGAGCAGAGAGAAGAACAGATTTTAAGTTTGGCAGCAGCAACGTGAATGGCTGAAGAAGATTGTGGCAAAGTTTGATTGGCTAACCAGGAGAGGGAATGCTCATAATCAGCTGATTGAAGGAAGCTGTGGGGGTGGGATAGAGAGAATTGTGAATGAATATAGCATAAAGAAAGTCCTCCTGATTTAACTAATGCTGAGCTTCATTTGAGCAATGCACTGAAGAGAGAACAAGCAGTAACCAGGGTAGACTGCTCTTTTTGGAATGATTCACTGAAGGACAACCAAAAACTCTGTCAACATATGGAAACTAAAAGAGGCTACAAAGAGTAAAAAAACGCCACTACAAAAACATTAAGACAACAAAATCCTTATTGCTGATGCATATCAGAAGAAAGGTAAAGGTATCATGGTAAATGGACCTGCATTTGTATAGCGCTTTTCTTTTCATCCGACCACTCAAAGCATCATCGAGAGCAATGTGGGGTTCAGTATCTTGCTCATCAATCGAACCGCTGATCTTCTGATTGGTGGACAACCCACTCTGCCTCTGAGCCACAGCCGCCCCTTGCTCATGCTACTAACATGAAGTGTGTGGTAGCAAATCTGCCATGTAAGCAATGGGAGAGGTGTAGGACAGTAGCTAATCATCAATTGAATGCAGAAAGAGATGAACCCTGTTTCATCACTTCCATTGAAAGACATGCAAATATTGCCATGGATATATAGTAAAACAATATATATACAATATAACAAAAGACTTAAAGCTGAGAATTGCTCCAGCTTGTATAAGAAGTACTCTCATCACCATAGCAACTTCAAACAGCCCAGCTCTAGCTCCCAAGTCAACCTCTACTCAGTTCTCCTGCCTTAACATCAGTTTCCAGTCTTGTGTCCGTGGCCTTTGACAACTCGTCTACTGAAATGAATCCATTTATCAATGCTAATTGCATTTCAGTGTCCAACCTAAGTGACTTGCTACTTAAGAAATATAATTATGACTTTCCAGAAATAGCTTATAAAGAAAAGATTGAGATGTTGGAGGAGGACTAAAGACTCATGAGGATAATGGAAAGGGCTGATATCAAGGATGGGCATTATCAACTGCCGTTAGTGCCCGAGTGCCTGACAATTGTCAAGTGTCCAGCACTGCCTTCCTGGTAAGGGCCATTGAGGAAAGCCATGCTGTAGTTGTACCAAGATCTGAGCTCAAACTACGCAATGAAAATGTGGGGTATATACCTCACCATAGTGTTTAGCATCCTAAGAAAGCACCCATCCATGCTGTATTGGACTGCCCTGCCTCTTTCAGTGGATTCTTATTGAACAATGAGCTAATTCGGGGTTCCAACTTAACTAATAATAATGCTTATGGGTATCATGTTACATTTCAGAAAGAAGCCTGTTGCTTTGAGGGCTGTTAGAGAGGGTATGTTCCATCAAGTTAGGGTCACACCAGAAAACAGAGACTTGCTGCGCTTCCTATGGTGGCCCAGGGTTGTTTTCCACCAAAACTTGCACAGTACAGGATGAAAATGCAATAGTTTGGAGCTACATTGTCTTTAAGCTGTGTTAGTTTTGCCTTAGCAAACAACCACCAACTTTCATCCATGAGACCAGTGTGTGCTTCCCATTTGAAAGTAAAGCCAAACCCTGTTCTTTTTTCCTAAACCCAACCAACAACCACTGACTTTCACCCATGAGACCAGTGTACACTTTCCATTTGAATGTAAAGCCAAACCCTGTTCTTTTTTCCTGAACCCAACCACATGCTTTTGTTGCTTAAACCCCACCACGTGCGTGTGTTGGCTAAACATAACCATGTGTTTATCGTTGAAGGAAAAAACATCAATTTGTGGTGTTGTACCGACATAGTGCGTTTATTTTTGAAAGAGACTGTATGCAGACTCTACATTTCCTGTGAAAACGGAAGTGTATTTTGAATAAGACAGACAATGCATGTAACAGGCTGAAGTTGACATGGCATCCCAGAATGCCAATAGCCAACATACTAGGCTGGTCATATTTCGACGTGGAAAGTCCATGACCAAACGTTGATGTGGGATGAGGTCAGAGTGAGAATGTGTTGACAGTTGAGAACTTCAGCATTAGTAGATGTATTAAACCACCAAGCTTCAGCAAGATAAAATGGGTACAACTGAACCATTTTTGTGTTGCAAGGCGGATTGTCTATGGAACATTGTCCTGACTGTGATTCACCAACGCACGTGATCAAGTGTATGTAGAATTTATGATGGGAAAGGCCAGGGAAGTACCCCTAAAACAGATTACCATACCAGGGATGGAGTTGACTGATGCCATGTTAGCAGTATGTATGGAAAAGATGATAACCTCAGAGTTACATCTACAACTAGAAAGATCAGTGTTCAGGACTGACAATACAGCTGTGACAATAATACTCGCTATCTTAGTTTGAGCAGTTTAAATTTGTAAGGGTAATATCACTGAACTAGTCTTGTGTTTAACACAACATGGCACACAACAGTGGTCAATAAGTCGGCTTTAATTCAGGCTCACTGTTGAGGGGTTTATAACCCACTTCCACTCTCCACGAATTGGTTTGGAATGGCACTTAACATGCTGGACCCCACTAGAAATGGAGAGGAAGTGGGTGGTGAGAGGATGTAGGGGTTGTTTGGGAAAGGCCCTTGATCATATAAATAAATGCAGTCTAAATATCACTGCAGTGATTGTTCCATATAAAAGGCTTCATAAATACAAAATTAATCACTACTTGATATCTGAAGTTTGTTCTTTTTTCTTTCAGGACCACCCTGAAGCAGGGCCGGTCTGGGAGAAATTTTCGGCCGGGAGTCATTCATTTAACCAGGCCACCCAGCCCACGCACGTTCACGCACACACATACATGCGCACATACAGTCAATCAATCAATCAATCAATTTTATTTATAAAGCCCAATATCACAAATCACAATTTGCCTCACAGGGCTTTACAGCATACGACATCCCTCTGTCCTTAGGACCCTCACAGCGGATAAGGAAAAACTCCCCAAAAAAA
>NC_065506.1:2666060-2674741 GCF_006386435.1 Epinephelus moara | reverse complement strand
ATTATTATTATTATTGTTGGGTCTTATAAGAGTGGGCTACAATGAGTACCGGGCCATCAAATCACAGCATCCGCGGTGAGAGGACACGGAATTGTGTGCGCTTTTACGCACGCGGGTCAAGGCGATCACGGATATTTGATGTGGGAAAGATGTAGCCAGATGTATTACCTGTTTTAGATACGTGGCTTTCTGTCTGTCCGTCCGTCCGTCCGTCTGTCCGTAGCACGAGTCATGTGCACCACTTCACCACCGACCTGTGCATAAAGGTGCCAACAGTCCCTCAAGGAGGGACAGCCATGAGGCAATGAATGAGGAAATAATCGCCCGGGCATTTAATCGGACCGGCGTTTAATACGCAAAATGGGGTCAAACCCCTGGCGGCTATTAGGTGCCCGGTGGCTATTTGCCACCGGGCGACTATTTGCCACCGGGCGACTATTTGGAAATATATGGTATGTGAACTTACTTAAATAAGTCAACTTAGATAAGCGACGTATCCTACCTTAACAGGGCTTCCAACATTTTTCAGGTCATGACCCATCTGAGGAGGTATTGACCCACCAAATATTTTGAAGTAAAATATGAAATAGATTGTCATTACCATGTAAAAGACATAAATAATTAACACTCCTTTGTGTATATTGGCAAATGGTCAATACAGTATATTCCTTTTTTCAGTCTTTAATACATTGTCATACCAGGGAACCATAATGAACCCCAACCTAAATCCAAGGTTGGAATATACAATAGCTTTCATAGCATGTTTGGGCTGGGATACATAACAGTAAGGCAACAGACAGTAAAATTCACTTACACTTTATAGAATAAAGCTGTAGTGCCAAGAAGGCTATTATTACAACTACATGAGAGTGCCATTTATGTCAACTGCCAGTGCCTGGTGTCCATGTGTCTGCAACTTGTTACAGGCTGGTGATTAATAATAATAATGAATAAATAGCATTCTTGTAATGTAATAAGGAATATGCAAATAACTCAAGCTTATGTACCACCAATGACATTTCCTACTGTAGACATTTTTCTGTACCTTCTGCCAATTTCTCTGGACTGGCCTCTACTTCTGAAGCATCAGCAGGACTGGTACCAACACCACCTCCACCTTTACATAGCAAACGTAGAATTATAGTTGTTTTGCATACACTATAGTTTATACTTTATACAGTATAACATTAAATTTCTTACTTGATTTGCCCTTGTATTCATATAGGATAATGAAATGATCATATCCCATTTGTTGCACAAATAAATCATCTCAAAAGTAGTGAAAATGTGGCTAGTAGGTCCATGGTTTTCAAATCTCAATCCTTATTTTAACTTCAAAACTTTTGAATTTCAAGGGCCTACATTTTTACACTGTAATTGTAAAGTCCAATCCTCAGTGTTAATTTAACTCTCTCTGAGAATGTACAAATGGAGCCTTACCAAATGTACTATAGGGTCCATTTATCAATCTTTTATCTGGCCTCAAGGACCCCTGGGGGTCCCTGCGCCTCATGCTGAGAAGAACAAGTGCTTTTAGGTAACTTACTTGCAGAATCATCGTGTTTTTTAGCCTCAGCGCCAGCGGGCTCCAACCCAGACACACGCGACGCAAGTTGACAAACCCCCTCCTCACCATGCTGGCTGTGTTTACAACGTAGGACTTTTGGGGCGGGTGTTAATCGAAACAAACCAGTCGCGTCTTGTCTTTTCACAACTGACAAGTGGCTCAACCTCACACACCTCATCCCTCTCCTTGCATCACTGCGCCGCTATGATTACATTGGTTTGGCCTGCCTGTTGGGAAAAAAATGATAAGCAGGCCAATCACAGGCCAGCACTTCGGGAATAGTCCCGGTCCTCCCGATGCGCAGTCCGGCCCTGCCCTGAAGGATGTTGCTTTTTTGCTGCCATACAGTGTTGGTGATCTCAAGTTTTCTATTCATTCATTAGAAAAACCAAAGAAATCAAGTGATTCTGGTGTGTTTAGATGTTTTAGTTGGTAGCCATGTTTTTAGTGGAATAAACAATGATCCATTAGAATGTCCTGATGTCTCTTATTTGTTTTTCACATTACAAACGGTATGCTATTGTGGTATTTCAATAACTAAACATCAAAGAGTGGGTTATGTCTTACTTATTTGATCTAACATTAGATTTTAGTTAAAGGGAAACTACAGTTTACTACCACTGAGGTAAAACATGAGCATTCAGACAATCAGACACATGGAAACAAAACCTCAGGTTTGACAAAATCGTTTGGATGGAAATAAATTAAGATGAATGGTAAAATTATTACTTATTATTATTATTACTGTCCACTGTAAATGAATGGCCCTTGCAGATGTTGGGTTGTACATTGAAAATAAAAGGTGTATTTTTTGATGCGCAGTGTTCGTTGCCAGTGTGTTTTGGCCTTCAGGTCACATTAGACCAGGGCAAAGAGTGATGTTATACTCAAACATTTGCAAAGATTAAGGTCACAGTGGACTGGAAATCAAGACTGACCAACACCCAGGGAGGTACACACCTAGTAGATGACAACTGCCTTGCTGAGGAAGCTGAAGGTAAAGGTGATGGACTGGCCAAGTATGTATCCAGCCCTAAACTCACCTGTGCACCTGTGGGCCATCCTCAAGCTGAAGGTGGGGTAGCGCAAGGTGTCTTTACATCCATCTGCTCCATGATGTCATCATGGAGGAGTTGGAGAGGATTCCTGAAGCAACCTGTGAGCTCTGGTGAATTCCATGGCCCAAAGGGTTAAGGCAGTGCTAGATAATAATGGTTGGCACACAAAATATTGACACTTTAGGCACAATTTGGACATGTTCACTGTGGGGTGTACTCACTTATGTTGCCAGCTGTTTAGATGTTGATGGCTGTGTTTTGAGTAATTTTCAGAGGAAGGTAAATCTATACTACTATACAAGCTGTACACTGACTACTTTAAGTTATATCAAAGTGTCATTTCTATAGTGTTGTCCCATGAAAAGATATAATGAAATATTTGCAAAAATGGGAGAGGTGTACTCACTTATGTAAGATACTGTATAAGGATGTGTCTGGCTCATTAAGACAGCACCAGTGTGAACAGTGTATCTACATGCATGGTAAATAGGCCAGCCTACTACAGCTGACTGCACAGAGAAACTCCCACAAACTCTGTCACCAGTAGTCAAACAACAAGGCTAATTGCATGATAGAATAAATGATTATTAATTGTTATAGCCTTTCTTCATGCCCACAGCCTCTTACTGAGCCCCCAAAAATGGCAGTATGAGCTAATTACATCAAATCAAGGGCAGCATCACAATGCTGCACAGTTTACATAGATTCAGAAGATTTTCTGGAGGTCATGTAATGTTAGGAGAATCTTCACAAGGCAGAGCTACCTATCCATGAATTAATCTGCAGTAGACATTGTTCAGTCTTTAAATGAGTACTTAAAAATGCAAATGCCATGGCATGTTTTACAGATTTTTTTATGGAGCTGCGGTCAGGAAGAACCTGCAGTCACTAACTTGGCAGTAAGACTTTCCAGACCCATGACTGTGAATCCAGAAGCAAATATTTACAGATCTGGGGTTTCATATATAACTACTGTGTATACACAAAACAAGGCCTGAAAGAGGTGTAAGTCCCTTCCCGCACACAAAAGTTGTGATCTATAAAAACAAACTATATGGGAGAATGTGTGCACCTGTAGGGAAACTCTGACCCATGCATACCGCGTTTTTGGAGACAGAGAAAATTGGTGATGCAGATGGTGAGGTGGTGAACTGAAGCCAAATTGTAGAAATTACACTTGAGTGGAATCATTATATGTATAATGATTCCCCTCACACATTAAATTTTGCCTTATATCACATATTACTCATAGATCCACTTCGTCATAAACATCTAATCCAGCAGTTTTATTGTGCTTGTGCTTGTTAGCCATGACTTCTCCACAAGCACCCATCAGTTGTAATAATTAAAAGCCAATTCAAAAGTTTCATTGAATTTCACTCACTAATTCATCAGTGCTGTCTCACCATCACATTTCCCTGAAGCACAGAGCAGAGGGCCAGACTGTATGCTGCTTACACTCATGGTCAGCTGTAGTGCACCACATCAGTGCACACTTCAAATAGCACTAAATTATTGTAAAACAGGGCGTCAACAATTTTTTAGTAATATCTTCCAATACTGTCAATATATAAGTGTGTTTTAAGTTTCCAGGTAGTCTTTGTGTGTTAAATTGCTGCAGTTAACATGACTGTGCACACACACAGTGCACTGGGGTGACCATGTTGGCTGCCACACACACTCTGGCTTCTCCAGTCACCTTACATACATCTTCACCACCTGCACATGGGTTCTGTGTAAATTAGTAAAGTCTGGAAATAAAGCCAGTGACAGCTCTTGCACAATTATGAAACTCCATATCCTCATAATGAGACCTTATCATAATGCAGGCCAAGATCACCATAACAGACTGAAATGAATACATAAGAAAATGATATTCACCCATTAAACTTCAGATGATGTCCCAGGGCAGGGATACACTGATTGTTATGATCAATTTGGCATGGTGTGAAGCAATCAATATGATTGCTGTAAACATAAACGCTGCCGTGACACTCTGTAGTTGCCGTGATTCACCTTAATGTCTCACTGGTTGCTGTGCTTTGACCATTTATGGTTAACTGAGTCGCTAAAGAGGCTATGATACGGTGCTTCTTAAAGTTGATTAACAACCTCAGGCGCATCCTGCCGCTGCACTCTTGAAAGCTGGCTCTAAAAAAGGAACAACCTCGTGTTTTCCAGGTGGTTTAAGATGAGGCATGTGTAAAGCCCCTCATAATTTTGCTTTCAACCATGCTTGTGGGTAACAGTATGTCGTCAATATGTCAACAAGTCCAAATATTGCGAATATCACAATATGAATTTTTCATATGATATCAAAAAATATATCAGTATTATCGTGAACAAGATGATATGGTACACCCCTAACCCTAGGTTAGGGTCAGTGACACTTTTTAAACAATCCAGAACAAAACAATGTTGTATTTGGTAAACTGCAGATGCACATACATTTGTTATTTTTGTTTATCTGTGTTAAAATGTCTAGTATCTAAATGCACAGTGTAGTGTTTAAAAGTGCATGGAATTTAGCATGAGATGTTTGGCAACTTCTAGTGGTATTCTGAGCAGCCTTATAGGCGGTAGTCAACTAAGTTTTGAGTGTTGAGTATGAGTCAAGATGAGACCAAGTCTTCACTGAGACCATTAAAAATGTGAAATTGCCTGTGTGTATTATTTGCTAAAATTGTGATTAAAACTTTAATATCCATCCATCTTCGAAACGCTTATCCTCTAATTATTAATATTATCATATTTTTGGAAAACTGAAACAGTGATTCCAGAGAAAAGCAGACAGAGGGGTCTACAGTCTGTGTTTGAAGGATATATCCAGGATGTCCAACTGACTCAGCAGCAACAACAGGTTAAAAAGACAAAGATAGTTAGAGGCTAAAGCTGAACTATAGGCTACAGATCACAGTGTAAAAGTGAACCGCCACATCACTGCTGATCGCCACAGAAGACGATGAATATAAACGGAAACTCTGCTGAACACGATTCATCTGTTCACACTGTGATGCCACACAGCTGGTTTAATATCAGCAAAGTTTCTCTGCTTCCCTTCACTGGTTCCTGTAGAGCAGGGTCGGCCTGTTTTTCACTGTTATAATCATTACGAAGCAAAAGCAGCATATGTATACATTCAGTAGGCTATATCTTCACTAGCTAGCTAGCTAACCCTACACTTTTCAGGGTTTGATTTTGGTTTTGAAACAGGGAAGAAACGTAAATCTTCTTCCTACCTCTCCAGGTAACGAGTATCATTAATACACAACGTGCCCCATGGAAAAACATTTAGCACACCAAATCCACAAAACCAGCCTGAAAATTAAGGAAATCTGAAAATCTGAAAAATTGCATTAAAGTCAATGGAGCACGGGTGTGTTGTTGTCGGACCCTGGTCTGAGCTCCTCCCCTGTGGAATATAGCTGTCCAGAGAAGTGATAGACCTCCTGCCATGCTTGTACTCCAGGGAGTCATCTATTTGTACATGCCTTGCTGAAACTTTTGCATTTCAATGATATGTTCTAGGAAGCTTTGGTGGCCTCCCACTGTGAAACCCCTTCTGACGCCCACTTGGAGGTCTGGAGCAACCTTTGAAGGCCTCGGGTGTACAGTTGGTCACCAGCGAGCTGACAGAGATGAAGACATGTGCTATGTTTCTGGCAGCTCTGCTGCTCCCCAGCATCCAAGCAGGTGAGTTAAGGATATGTTTCTGTTTTTTTAACTCAGAAAATAGTGGGCTAAGGACACTTGACATGGACATGAAATACAATTCTATCAGTCAAATATCAAACTGATCAAACTGAGCATCCACAGTGACATTTTTCCCAAAAATCACTACTCACTAGTTTTATCAGGATACGATACTCAATTGATTCTTTGGACACCAATATGATATTTGCCGATTTCACAAAGCCTGCCACGATATGATTTCGATATCTGCCCATTTAACACAATCTGTTACAGAAGAAGCTGCAACCTCTTTCTTTTTTGCTTTTGGCCATTAAAGGTAAAAACAACACACATAATGCAAAAAAATTTTTTAGCTGGTTAAGTGCAGTAAAGTTTCCTTAAAACTGACTCGACTAACACCATGCAGCACATGGAATAATTTAGCCCTCTGGGATAATTGATTTCATTCTAACCAGTGCTGGGCAAGTTACTCTCAAAATGTAATATATATTACATATTACTAATTACCTCCATTTGAGAGTAATGTTACTTTACAATATTCCTCTCTGTGTAGAGTAATGAGTTACCTATTACACTACGTTTGTGTTACTTTGGCCAGAATGACCTCAGAAGAACTAAATGGATGAGGGTATGTTGTTTCACAGCAGGTAATCAAAGCACAGAAGCTCCAGTGTAGTACAGTTCATTTCAAATCCAGTGCTGTGCAGGTCTGACCCATTCATGCATTCACATACATTTGTTACCACTTTGTATTAAATTGAAAAAAAGTATAAAGAACGATTTAATAGCCTAGATTAAAAAACACAATAAATGAATCGTGTTGGACACAGGGAGGGTCAGGCAGAGGATCAAAGTCTAATAATTATGAGATATGGATAAATATTTGTGAGCCTATGATATGAAATACAATAAACACATCTGAGATTAGCAAAACAAACAGAATGGCATGCGAGTCAGTCACGATGATGAGCACAAATTAATACACTGGAGCTGGAAGACCCACCTGCCAGTTTCTGGTGTGCCGGTCAGCTACAACAGCACCAGAGAGATGCATAACAATATGCATAACAACGAGAATGTGTGCCAGTGTTCTGAAAGTTTGCGCTACCCACTCAGGATGAGCTACCAGTAGCTAATCCTGTCAGATTAGTCTGATGAACTCAGCCTCTCACTTGTAATGACCTACCCTGGCAAAAAAATTGTTTAGTAGCTACTCAGGTCAGATATGTGTAAGAAACAGACATACAGTCTATATAAATGTAATTATAAGTAGAGTAGCTCATTCTGTCAGGTAGGAAATATCCATCAGAATGGACTATTACCTTTATAAATGTAATTATAAGTAGAGTAGCTCATTCTGTCAGGTAGGAAATATCCATCAGAATGGACTATTACCTCTATAAATGTAAATGTAATTATAAGTAGAGTAGCTCATTCTGTCAGGTAGGAAATATCCATCAGAATGGACTATTACCTCTATAAATGTAATTATAAGTAGAGTAGCTCATTCTGTCAGGTAGGAAATATCCATCAGAATTGACTATTACCTCTATAAATGTAATTAAATATATGGTAGCTCATTCTGTCAGGTAGGAAATATCCATCAGAATGGACTATTATTATATAATATTGGCGTGTCCTCTGGAATTTTTTTTTTTCGCTCTGCACATGCGCACATCGTGTTGGTAGGTCATTCTGAGCGGTAGGTCTATTTGTCAGGACACCGGCGTTGCTCTGCAGTTGTAGGGGATGTGAATGGCAACACATCCAACATATGACATCCACATCATCGGGACGCCTTAGGACACAAAAGCCGAATGGCGTACGGTGTACACCGTTATATTAATGGAAACACACTGAACATGATAACACACAGTGCAGCATCACCTAGATGTGCAGATCAAGGGCACCCTTCTATGATGTAGTCTGTTGCGACCATATACTGCATAAATAAGGTAGTGACATGACAACACACAACAACCTTCACAACCTTTTTTTGGTGTGGCACTGGTGGAAGTGGAGCGATGTGGATCAGTGTGGATGAATGAAACATGAAAACAATAAACAGCTTATTTAAGGTGCTAACACGTTATGTGACATTGTAAATGTTATAATATTACCCCAAATTCTGTTGGAATCGCATATATGTGTTACTGCTAATGCATAATATATTACTGTAACGCGTTACCTTTAACACCAATTTTAACTCAAACCATGATAGGACTCGCTGACAGACATAACATTATTTCAGACTCAGGACTTGCATTATGCCTGGTACACACTACACGCTGGTACTCACCAATTATCCCCGGTCGTCTTTCACGGCGTGTGTGATGTCATCGGGTTATTCTTGTCCTATTTTT
>NC_065506.1:2639440-2665777 GCF_006386435.1 Epinephelus moara | reverse complement strand
TTTTGGAGACAAAAAAATGTAGGCTTAGCGCCCTGTGGTCCATTGCCCAATAGGAAATGTAGAATACTCAAAAGTACTTTAAAAGTGCTTGAGTTACTTTTCTCAGGGAGTAACGTTGGAAGTACTTTTAAAGTAATTGAGTTACTTTACTCAGGGAGTAATGCAGTAAAGTAACTGGTTACTTTTTTTAAAAAGTAACGCAGTAATGTACTTTGATTACTTTTAAAGTAACCCTTACCCAACACTGTATACTGTATGTACACATACACACACACACATATATATATACCTACACTCACATATTATACTGTACACACACACTTACATAGGCACTTTTGTCGAGGCTCAGGGCCAGCTCCTCAGCCTCTGTCAGAGGTGGTGGTGGCCCTCCACCTTTTTTGTGGGCCTCTGCCTTCTTTCTGTTGGCTGAGTAGAACTCAAATGTTACTAAGCAGGATATTAGGCAAGAGGATATACAAGTTGAAACAGTATTTTTTGGGGGGGTTAAATTACTAGTGACCTACAGTACATAATGAAATAGCCACTGAATGAGGTTATTTAAGGTACTTTGTTTAATAAATCAAATATGAATAAAACTAAAGAAAAGTACAATCATGGCCAAGTCAAATATGCCTTACCTGTTTGAATGTTTTTATATTTCATTTTAAGCTGCTTCCAAGTGCGATTTTCCCCTGTGAGATTGCACCTACATGAAAATCAGATTTTATTCAAAACCACTCCACCACTTTTTCACCTGTATGCTACGATTTTAATTAAGTGTGGTTAATGTTAAATTAATGGACTAGTGCATTCAACCTCACACGTTGACTCGGACAGCAGTTTTCTCCCATGCTGTCTCTCTCTCCTTGGCAGCTTTAGCGCTGTTACTTTTTTTTAATGAAATATATGCTCATATTCGCTGTAGGCATTCATGAGCACCTCCAATTCCACAGGTGTAAAATAAGTTGATCGCTTTTTCTCTCCGGTCGCCATGGTGAATCGAGGTATCAGGGCTCCATTGATGATGGCTTTTTATTATGGTTGTGCACATGCTTAAAGGAACTCTTACCTTTCTTGCATTTCACACAGCACTTAGAAAAAATTTGAACATCCACAACTCCCGCCTCCATTTCACATACCCTGAGCAAAAAGAAACAAAACATTTAAAAACAATTTGTGCAACATATAAGAAAGAACATATAGTGCAATAGTAAGATGAAAAGGGTCGACATTTCACAGTCAAAAACTCCACATCCTGAGAGCAGAACTGGGAGATCCTCTTCACATCACAGCACCATGAATTGTTTGTGTATATTGGTGGAGCTTACGAGATGATGCAGCCTCCCTGTCTGCTCTGTGTAGTGTTAGCCCCGTTAGCTCAACAGCGGAGTCTGATATGTTTCCATTCATCCATGTCTCAGTGAACACAAAGACGCAGCAGTCCCTCACTCCTCGTTGAGTGGATCTCCACAGTCTGATGTAATCCATTTTCGTGTCCAGCGAGCGGACGTTCGCCAGAAGGATGCTGGGAACAGCTGGTTTGATGGAGTTAGCTTGTGGTGGGGAGATGCTACGTGAGTGGTTACGTCAGTTGGAGGCCTCCACGTGGGGATGACAGACAGGACAGAAGAAAACTCTGACCAATCACTGCAGTCAGTCCGAATGCAGTTTTTGGTCGGAGTTTTCTTAAAACCATATGAAAATGGTATAATTATGGGATTTTATTTCTGGTGGAATTCACTTACATTTTAGTGTGTCATCAGTTTATTAATATCATTTTAACTTAAACAAAGAAAAGTGTAAAATTTCCATAAATGTAAGTGTTGCTTTAACTCAAGGTGTATCTCAGAGTTGACTGAACTAATTCAAATCAGCTGTTCTGGAACCGGATACTCAGAGTTTCCCAGCTCAGGGTTAAGTCAAGTCAGAGTTCAGGATTTGACTCAGAGTTTGTTGAACCTCCTACCTGGAATACCCCTCTGGTGTTTATGGTGGTCTACCCAGAAGAAGGCAAGTACAAGCTCACAGCATGAATAGCCCACAGTGTACACAGTGGTAGCTCAAGACAGCATCTCTTTAAATGATTACTGTCACGTTTCAGTCACGTATTATATTTTCCATGCCTGTACTTAGAGGTGTAGTGCTTTGAAGTATTTATTTTTCCTAGTTCTCCCTGACTCACCTGTGTTGATAGTTTTCTGATGGAGGTCAGGCACAGTTCATTGTGTCCTCGGATTAAGAAAAGAATTTCAAGCAAAGCAATGGAGCAGGTTCAGCAGTTTTACTCACAGCTGCCAAACACGCATGCAGATCTCCAAGGACCGACCTCAGACGCTCACTCAGGAATGTGCGTGTGAACAGCTGCTGATGAAAGACATTTACTTTATGCTGTAGGGTTTTGCCTATTGTTTCAATTTTATGTCTGTATGAATAAGTCTCCTTATTTCCAAATTTCAATTTGCAGTCAGTTGAAATAATGCAGCACAGGGCTGACAATAAAAAATGGCCAGTCTACTTCAGTGACCACGAATGAACTTGAGAAACTTGAATGTAAAGTTTAAGTAACGTATTAAACATGTATCTATTTTTTTTTTCTTTCATTTTTTTTGTGTTCCCACGTAATACTTTGTGTTACCTGGCAATACTTTTGCATTCCCAAAAATGAGTAGTTTATCTAAAACGTCATATTGTTGCGTCGACAGTACTTTTCCACTGAAGCAAAACTATTACGTAATAGTTTTGCTTCAGTGGAAAAGGTGAAAACAGCAGTGGTTGATAGTGAACTTTCCAGTTTCGATATAAAAAGTTTAAAAATACACGTCCTATACAGGTTTTTAATACAGGTTGCAAGTAAGGCTGGGTATTGTTGGGGTTTTGTCCAATAGGCTACTAGTGCTAAAATGATACTTATGATACAGGTGCCTAAACTAATACTTAAGAAATAAAGCACAAAATGACGGTCAAAAGCTTTTTTCAAGTTACAAAGGCAAATTTGAGTATGTATATTGACTCTTTATAGTTTGAAATATACTTAAATATATGAATAAATGCAAAACACTTCACAAAAAATTTCACAGATTCACATAATAAATAAAACCTCACTCAACTTCAATAATTTAACACTTAACACTTATAGTACTAATAATAGTAAAATGAACTTTTAATTGGGATCAGTGAATGTTGTTTTCAAGAACATTGCCAGGCATTATGACAGTCATCATATCCTGATAAAAGACATAGCATGTTATGGGTTGTAAGCAGGAGGCCTTACTGTAGCATTTATTAATTTACATATAATTCACCTTGATTATCAAAGGAGACAGCAAAAGGGAGATAAATTACATTTTAAGCAAGAAGGATGGGTGAACCAGCAAATACTTTCCTTATTCCAAGAACAATGTTCTCCATTTTGTACATCTTGCAATGTTAAAATCAGTTTTCAATCTTAGTGGGAGTCAGTCTTTTCATCTCATGAATCTCTTTGATGCCTGATGAAGGCCTTCAGCGACTGGAGCGACAGGACCTGCCTCCTACTGAACACCTCCAAGACTAAGGAGATGATCAAAGCCCCCTCTTCAGTCAATCAGCATTCAAGGAGAGGACGTTAAGGTGGTACAGATGTACAAATACTTGGTGGGCATCTTGACAACAAAATGCACTGGTCCCTCCACAGAGATGCCATCTAATGATGCATGACAGACAAGGACACTAGGCAGTCAAGCTAGTGAAACAGGCTCAGCAGATCCTTTGTCCCCACAGCCATCAGGCTTTATAACATCTTAGTGTTATAAGCTTAAATTACAAGCCAAACTTTACAGGTCACAGTGTACGCTTGTGAACCGCATCTCGTTGCTGTCACCATCAAAGACAACAAGATAAAGTGCCACTGAAGTTAAGGTTTTTGGCTCAGAATATGAGAAAAGGATAACAGCCTTTTTACCATCTTTACCAAGAGTGTCTCTCCGTTAGTTTGGTGCTACAGTATTTACATTAAATCATTCAGCATAATATTTGCCAACCTTTGTTATCTCTGTGATTACAGATACATTAATGAAGCTAAGCTCCAGAAGTTAACGTTAGCTTAACTAGAGCCCTTTGGACAACAGCTAACAATGATGTACGATCACCAAAGTACAAAACTAAAACAAAATAGGCTAATGAATTCCCAGCAAACAAGGTGACATGATGAACAACACAGCTAGGAGCTAACGTTAGGCTAACTTTAGCTAACGTTAGCTAGAGATGTTAAAGATAACTTTATATTTCTTCCCAGCAAAGTGACAATATGTTGCCTCAAACACAATGTTGACTTACGTTAAAACAGATGTAGACATCATTGTTAATCTTATTCATGTTGAGTTGATGTTGTGGTCTAACGTTACCACACAAAGGAGACACTTTTCTCGGTTGAGATGTGGTTTAAAGAGTAAAAAATACACCCCGTCGCCCAGCCTCTCAGGATACCTTGTGTCGGAGTTGCATGTACCCCATGCACACCGTTTGACCGTTTTTAAACTTCAAATCTCTTCTGTAATGCATTTCAATGAACGTCCAGGCAGAGAATGTCCGAGTGTATGGGAATGGCTATATGCAATGTGATTGGCTCATTGCGTTTAAGGGCGGGACTTAGCCATAGGTCAATTGGTTGCTGCTATCTCTCCTGTCCTCTCTCTCTCTCGCTCTCTCTCTCTCTCTCTCTCTCTCTCTCTCTCTCTCAATTCAGTTCAGTTCTATTCAATTCACCTTATTTTTCACGGAAACACGGAGGCAAAACAGAACGCAGCCAGCTTCCGTTTTTTTGTGTGACGCTTCCCGGTCCAGCACTCTTCACCACTGTGTAAATGTCCCACGGTATTTGCTACAGTGACATTACTGCGTGCATGGAAATGTTTACATTACTGAAAGCAATTTTAAGGACTAACTTAGTTAATCGTTAAAGAATAAATCACCTGGAAAGCTGGCGCTGCTCCACATAATTTAAAAGGTAATGTAACGTCCGCCAGGACGTGTGGGAAGGATGACGCAGTTATCCAGCAAACCACTGTTTATTACGGAACAGTAGAGGTTACTTACATTAGCTGTAGCTCCAACTGTGCACTCCTGCTCTCTCCTCCAGCTCGCTCATACACACATCAGCATGCGTACTCACACAGCCCTCATTCCCGTCACACTCGCACCCCGCCCCCCTACCTATACTCATTCAATCCCAAACATGCCATTAACCACGGAACACTGACATTATAACCGAACATTTACTGCAGAATCGCTACAGTAACTTAGCCTACACAGAGCGGTGGAAATGTCCGTGCAGTTGCAGACAGGTGCGGCTGGATGATGGATGTGTATGGTGCTATCAGAGCCGATCCGTGCATCACTATGGCTTAATAATCAACTCAGTCAATAAAAACAACCCGTCCTGTGTTAGGAGTGTATGTCGCTGACAGAAAGAAAGAAAGGAAAAAAAAAAAAAGATAGAAAAGCAGCATACACCTCACATATTTATTTCTCACAGTTGCGCACACGTTTGGCTGACATGCAGAAGCACCGTCTGTGTGTCTGTGTGTCGAGGGTGCGAGCAGCAGCTTCAGCTGCTCAGGTAGAGAGGTTGTGTAGCCCAGTGTGTTTTTTCGCTGATTCGGTTCTGCAGGTTCTCTGCTGGTACACTGGAGACGGGGATCAAGCAGTTTGTCTCATTCGGGATAGATTGTGCTTTTTTGGTTCATAGTTTTTGATTGACGTGCGATTTATTCGCGTTTAGAGGGAATATTTTTACCGGCAATTACCGGATAACGGAAACGTGGGCACAGTTATCTATATAAAATACACAGACTAACTAACTAACTAACTAACTGATTGACTAACATAAACAATTGAAAATTGAAAAAAAAAAAAGCTTGCACCGTTAGCTCCGGTAAGGGAAAGCGGCTGACTGGAAGTCACACACAAAAACACGAAGTCGATCACTATTTACTTCTGTGTTTGAAAATAAGGTGAATAGGCTTTGCTGGCATGCGATTTAACCTGTGTTGCCAAAACACAAATACAATTAAAAGACAGTGAATGAAACAACTGATCACAGGAAAGACAATATTCGTCAATACAGTAAAATAGATAATTAAATTAGTGAACAAAATAGATAAAAACATATATATATGAATATAAATAAATAAATATATATATCTTCTGTCTCATACATGTTTACCTATTCTCATTTCTGATCACTTCTGATCCTGGCGTATAGCTTGATGTCATCCATGTACAGGAGGTAGCTGATGGTCGCTCCACGACTGAATCTATATCTATAGCCACTCTTGGAGATGATCTGACTTAAGGGCTCAGACCTATCCAGAACGGGGTCATCCCTATGTTCCCCGGGTTCTATGTTCCCCATTTAACCCTGCAAAAAAGGTTCCCTCTTACTAAAAAAAGGTTCTATGTTCCCCGCTTATCCAAAAAAGGCAGGAAACATAGCAGTTGCATTAATATGTTGTTTTAACAACTCTAAAAACACACAACGGAACATAATGGGGAGAAATTACAATAAGCTGTTAAGTGCAGCGTTTTTTCGGGAACTCTGTTCAGTAAATCCACCATGATTATTTATTCGTTTTGTGATAAAAATAAATGCGTCTATGTTGTTGATCACGGATGTTGATATCAATTGTTCAGTTCGGTCCTTCGACCAATCAGATACTCAGATTTCTTCCTGTCTTGTTTTTATGACGGTAGCGTCAGGAGCAGCCAAAGACCACCTGTGGCAAGATAGTTATCTACCAGTGTTTGTAAACAAAAGAATATTGATCATGGCCGAAATAAAGATAAATAATTATGTACAGTTAATGCGTTTCCCCGTTTGCTTATGGGTACAGGGAAACATGTATGAAACATTAAACTGAACAGTTGATATCAACATCCGTGATCAACAACATAAACGCATTTATTTTTATCACAAAACGAATAAATAATCATGGTGGATTTACTGAACAGAGTTCCCGAAAAAACGCTACACTTAACAGCTTATTTATCTTTTCTTACCAGTTGGTCTTTGGCTGCTCGAAGAAATCTGCTCTGACTGAAACACTGCATTTAACGGCTGGATTAAAAAACCTTCTGTAAAGGATATAATTGCCCAGATAGCCCACCATAGATCGCCCAAAGGGTAAGTTTCTGATTGTAATTTCTCCCCATTATGTTCCGTTGTGTGTGTTTAGTTTAAAGATGTTCAAACAACATATTAATGCAACTGCTATGTTTCCTGCCTTTTTTGGGTAAGCGGGGAACATAGAACCCGGGAAACATAGAACCTTTCTTGTGTAAGCGGTGAGCATAGAACCTTTTTTGCAGGGTTAAATGGGGAACATAGAACCCGGGGAACATAGATACGCTCCCTGGAGAACAGCAGCAGGAACCGTGCATTACCATGGTCACCTTGCTGGTGACTTGTGTGATGGCCTTGGAGTTGGCTTCCAGTGTTGTTTTCCACAGCAGCATTCTTCGTTCATCGTTCTTGATGTGTGCTGTTAGTCTAATACAGTGCAAGGCATTCCAGTAATCATGTGTGGGTTATTGAGTCGTAGGCATTCCACAATCTTCCTCCTCAGCTCGGTGGAAGCAGGTGTCATTACTGGTGGTAGGGTATCATCAGGGTGTTTAGCACTGCCCTCCTCTACTGGGGTTAGCTCAGTATTTCCATGGTGTTCAGGAGCCCCCCCCTTCTGTTAGAGCCTTTTTAGTTCCCACTGTGACAACAGTTTTTTCCTTTTTTATGTTAACCCATTGGGCTACCAGCTGCTTCTTGGTCAGTGGGTCTCCTGCCTCACCTACCTCTGTATGTATATATATATGTATATATATATATATATATATATATACACACACATATAAACTACATTATACAACAGTTAGTTCCGACCAAGTAATTTGATTGATTGGACGAGAGGCATTCCATGAGTGCTGATACAGAGTTGAACATCACTGGGACATGTAACAGTAAAATCACTCCGCTCACAGGTGTTATAAATATAAATACAACCGTTAATTAACCAACTGTCACACTCGCTACATTGACGCAAACTGACACTATAGCGTTACACCAAGAAGATGGATTTTATTATTACTGATGAGGATGAGGGAGAGTGGAAGCTGAATCCGGCCGTGCCAACATCCAGGTTTGCCAACCTTTCATCAGCCGAACTGGACGAAGTTACACAGCTGCAGATCAATGTAAATACAAAGTAGCTTGTGAGTTCCTGGAGTGTGTGCTGCGCTGCCTGGCAACAGACTGGGAGAACTGTTTTGTTTTTTTTTTTCGCGGAGCTACATAACATACTTAAATAATTTATTTCATCACCTTTTGTTCACATTTCCTTACTCAGCATTGCTGTTTAAGCTGTTGTTGAACTGTTGTATAAAAGCAATATCACACTCAAGGTCGTGATGTTGTACAGCCGTGACAATATACAGTACAACATCACGACCTTGAGTGTGATATTGCTTAATTAGTTTATAAAAGACTACTAAAGACACCTGTGTCTGACAGGCCACGAGCCGAGCATTAAGGAGATCAGATTTCAGCATTGACGGGAAGGGCAAAGTAGCACACACTGTTAATTTACTAGAATGTTTATGTGTTTTTGAGGTAAGGAGAGGAGACATGGCAGAGTTAGTCTCACAAAAATTAAAACTGCACTTATATGGCAACATTTTGGATTTAAAGCTGACAAAAAAGGTGTCCCTATTGGCTGCAGGCAGCGCGGTGCACCGTTTAGAGCGTGGGACACTGTTTCTGTTTATAGCCTACCTGTCCCTCACTTTGAAACTGCTGCAGTGGATGAAGAATGGCTGATTCATGAAGTTGAATTGAGTGTTTATCTATACGATACCCCCATATCTCACTACTAAAAAATAACAAAGGTGACAGCTGGCTTGAGGGAGTTTGCCAGAAAGCTGAAAGTTTCTGGTAGGGTAAATTACCATGCTAATAACAAACTAGGCTAGTTTGCTGTTAGCTGTATTGTATATCGTTTCCAGTAAATAGCACAATCTAATACATGTTTCCGTTACAAAAAAGTAATGTTACAAATGTAGAAAGATAGTTATTGACCCATTTTTTAAGGGGCTCACATATCCTGTCTAATCCCAAGCACACAGCTGATAGACCTAAGTGGTTTGTTTACATGATGTGACAAAGTGCATTTTTATTGTATTCAATGTGGACAGAGAGCTCCAACGTTATGGGATGATAGTTGCATGGTGTTATGCGACTGTTGAGTTAAGTGAATAAAATTCAATACACTGGTCTGGTCTAGTAGCACCAAACCGTTGTGAATATTTTCCGGTAATTTTATAACAGAGAAGTAGAACTTTTTTGTCTCATGCGCCACCAAGCAATTTTGAAAGGACTAAGAGGGGCCCAACCTCTGATGCTGTATCCAATTCTTATTATATGTCCATGGGCAACACATCCAACAACACTGTGAGCCATCCAAAGCCAAACAGCCATCACTCACAGACAGAAGAAATCAGCTGATTGACCACCTAGCAATTTATGTTAGCCCTCTGGGAAATCTATTTGACAATTCAGGTCTCTGGTCAATGCAATTGATGGATCCATTTGGTGGCGGGCAGATGAGATGATCACCACTAACACCAGAGAGTAACAGATTAAACTCTATTGGGAAGACTGGACAGTTACACATAGTGTCTCGATGCTAACTATGCTGACAACAACAGACATAAAGTAAATGGGTTTATCAGTTACTCTTTGTCTTGGGGACGAAATCCAATAACCTTTTGTGCTATTTTATCCCCATTTAGATAATAGGGGAGGTGAGGAAGTTATAGAGTAGACATGGAATGAATAATCAGCTTAGCAAGGAACTCTGACAAACCCAAGGCATCAATGCTGCTGATCTTACAGTAATTTACAGATTTTGTTCCATTTATTTCTGCCTCATGAGTTTGAAGCATTTTCCACATTACCTTTCAACAGCCTCAAAAAGAGTTCAATTGACAAAAAAATACCTGTTTATACATAGCTGCAGTTGAAGAGAATTAAACTGCTATAACCTCAATTCCAGTAAAGCTGGAACACTGTAAACGTAACTAAAAAAAGAATGCAATGATCTGTAAATCCTTTTCGACAGATATTCAGTGGAATGCAGAACAAAGACAAGATATTAAATGTTCAAACTGATAAACTTTATTGTTTTTGTAAATAAACCCTCATTCTAAATTTGATGCCTGCAATAAGTTCCAAAAAATTTGAGACAGGTGCATGTTTACCACTGCGCTGTATTACCTTTTCTTTTAATCACACTATGTAGGTGTTTGGGAACTGAGGACACTTGTTGAAGTTTTGAGACTGAAATTCTTTTCCATTCTTGCTTGAAATTTAACTTCAGTTGCTCATCAGCCCAAAGTATCCATTATCGTACTTTGCACTTCATAACATGACACCCAAGTTCAATATAGGAGTTGGATCTAGACTTCAGGCAGGTTAGTCTAGCACCTGCACTCTTTTACTATGAAGTCACGCTTTTGGACCACATGCAGAATGTCTCTCATTGTCTTGCTGGAATAAGCAGGGACGTCCCTGAAAAAGATGTTGTCTGGATCGCAGCATTTCTTGCTCCAAAAGCTGTATGTATCTTTCAGCATTCATGGTGCCTTCACAGTTGTGAAGTTACCCATGATGCCATAGGGACTAATACATCCCCCATACTATCATAGATGCTGGCTTTAAACTTTGAGCTGGTAACAATCTAGATTGATTTCTGTAAACAATTTGAAATGTGGACTCATCACACCAGAGCACACTTTTCCTATTTGTGTCAGTCCATGAGCTTGGGTCCAGAGAAGTCAGTGGGTCTTCTGGATGTTGTTGATATATGGCTTTCACTTTGCATGGTAGTCTTAACCTGCATTTGCAGATAAAGCGACAAACTGTATTTATTGAATGGTTTTCCAAAGTGTTTATGAGCCCATGTAGTAGAATGCTTTATATGATAATCGTATAATATTAATCTTTGATAGTTGTAGGTGTATGTGTATGTGATATCTGTCTTTATATGAAGCAGATTTATATATATTTTATGATTATCAAATAAGAAAACTTGTACTACGTAATTTGTTGCTTCCAATAAAAGGAGACAGGATGGTCTGTGTATAATATATACAAATATGAATATCTGGGTATGTCCACACCCAGTTAATCTTTCTCCTTGTCCCTGAATCCAGCAGAAACTGTGGCTGTTCCTGCTTGTACTTTTCTTCCCTGCAGCATAAGTAGACTTGTATTTTTTAAAGAATAGTTGCTAACAAAGTACAACTACTTCGGTGATAAACACATTTCATTTTCTATAAAGTAATTTATTAATGTTTTATTCTCGATAAATTATTCGCAATGAAAGCCTGCCATTGCCATTTATTGTGAAGCAGCATAATGAAAATATGTTGAATATTCATCAGCAGTAACTTAAAACAGTGAAGTAAAGTCAATATCTTAACGTACAAACAGATGCAGGAGAGAATTAAAGTCCAGACAACAAGAGATTCAGTTTGAAGCTACATATTGCTTGTCTCCCTCACAGAAAGGAGTTAAAAGTCTTAATAAATGTTTGTTTGAGGGGAAAAAGAGGAGTAATCAGGTTGGTCAGCAAGACATCACTGTTACCCGCTTGGAGGTGGTCAGGTGCTGGTGAGGCATTGGACAGAAGGTGCAGTGGATGTGTTGAGTGGCTGTTAGCTGAATGTTGTGGCAGGGTTTCCCGCATATTAATTTATTTGTGGTGACCCACCACAATAACAACATCTGCCACCTGCTGACAACATACTATACTTAGAGTACAGTACTCATGATTGCACACAGCACCTTTAATTCCTTTCATCTCCTGTATGGAGAGTCGGCTAGCTACTGTGATATCCTGTTTTGGCCCTTATCCCCACCAGATCTTCCATAAATGACAGCCTGGCCAATGGAAGGCCAACAAGTAAAGTTCTGAGATGTTGTTCCATGAATGCATCATCGGGGACAGGGAAAGTTCTGTGCCATGTTGAGGTCCGTGGATGCATCACCACTAGCAAACCAGCAGTTGACAGAATGTCATTGTGTTTAATCCTCTCATCTCCCATGGAGAACAGGAGGGAGAAATAGACACATGTGCACACAAAGTCCATCACGGCCCCCCCAACACAGCCTGCTGCAGACAGTCATCACCAGCAGGAAGTCCCAGTGGGACACTGATGTACCTGACGCCAATGAGATGTTGTCATCTACAACATCCTCCTCACTCTCTTGGCAGCAAAGCATCACGTTGAAAGCTCTGAAGTGATCCCACTGCTGTGGCGTCTAAAGTTAAAGTTAAACTGATCAGTGGGTAAATCACTATTACTGAAGAGAACAGGATGACGAACAGTGCCGTGGTACTGTTATGTGGGTTCTGCATGTATTTGGATAGGTATGTCCTGATTGGTTGGCTACATTTATGCAGATTTCATTGGACAAATGCATGCGATTGAAGGAGAGTATTACCCATGGATTCCAGCAGAGGGTGGAGCAGTTGTGGGATAAAACAATGTTCTGTTAAACACATTTGTATTCATTTTTTTGTACTTCCCACCAATCTTTTTGGAAACTAATGCATAATTTCTCCTGTTTGGGCCCTGGACAGTTATTTAAAAGAAACAACTTCAAGAAGTGTAAAGGGGAAATATCTCTTTGGTTTAACTTCTGAAACATGACAGGGGTACCTAATGATAATGAACCTATTTTTTCTTCTTTTTTTTTGTTTGTCCATGAAGTCACAAGTTAAAAGGATTTGGAACCACCAGTTTAATCCTGAACAATATATTTAATAAGATTACCATATGTATTTTTATGTAAATCTTAATGTCAAAAGTAACTAGCAGCTTTAGCTGGAAAATTTGTGTTGTGGAGTAAAAGGTAGCCTTCTCTGAAATTAAGTTGATGGAAGTGCTGTTTAGAATAGCATAAGATGGAAATGCTTAAATAGAATTGCTGATCTTAAAAACTGTACTTGAGTAAATGCACCACTGATGTGACATCTCTGTCTTTTGCAGTGTGTCCAGATAAAGAACCAGGACTGCAGCCATGGATGCCAGGGCACAGTGAAGACCATCGTGTTACAATTGGTTATGGCAGGAAGGTCCTTCTTACATCTTCAGCTACGGTCAACTCCATTGAGATTCTCAACGGAGGTAAGTTAGACAGATACATCTGGTATTCATCTTTCTCTCAAGTCGCAGTGAAACTGTAGTTACAGTTTGGGGAAAGTTAAGGGGTAATTTGAATCACATCTTTAAAATGCTATTGGGTTGCTTAAATGTGGGCATGGCTTAATAAATAGCTTGATATGGGGTGATAGAGAGATACATTGCTGTAGAGAACCTCACCTACATTGTTAGATCAGGAGGAGGAAGAGGGGGAAGAAATTAATAGATTAGACCTCAACCACATTCATCTGGAAGCACAAACACTGTTTCAACCCTCTTTCTATAATATTGATATTTCAGCAGAGTATGGATATTTTTGAGAGAGTAAGGGAGGCAGAAATAATCAGAACCATAACAAAGAAATCTAGAAAAGCACTCGGAGAGCGCAGACCTCCGCCAAGCAGCTCGGATTTCCTGCCATTTTATTATTTTATCCACTTCGCTTCAACTGATCACCAACAAAATTTTATCATCTGTTCCTTGTCCCGTTATCCACCTTTCCTGAAAATTTCATCAAAATCCGTTCAGAACGTTTTGAGTAATTTTGCAGACAAACAAACAGACAGACAAACAGAACGTCGGCGAGCGAAAACATAACCTCCTTGGCGGAGGTAATAAATAAATGTAAGGAAAGAGGTAAGGCAAGATATGTAAGACAGGACGCTAAGGAGGACAAGTTGGCCAGCGAGCATGAGGAATATTGCTTGTGTAAAGACCAGATGACATTATAAGCCTTTGTGGCGATGGTTATTTGATTGAACTGCTGGAATTGAAAGAAAATCTGAGAAAATTAAGATCATCATAGATACAGCAGATGGATGTTGTGGGTGTTTCTGGAGAGGATGTACAGCAGCTTTGGAGAGAAGCTTTCAGGCTCTCTCAAACAACCTGCAAATAGAAAATTTACAAGAGAATGAGAACTAGATGAAAAGGGCTTATCACTATTGTATTAGTATTATTTATATAGTAAGTAGAGTAATGCAACTTTGTGGATGCCGACTGCTATCAAAAACCAAAGAAGAAGAAGAGGAAGATCTTTTCTGAATTAGAGCAGAGCCGTGGAACAGAGCTTACTTGTGGAGCAGTGAGCAGTCAGCTTGACAAGTCTCTGGGGATTCTGGGCTACACTGTTCTCATTACTTGCTTTGGCTCCTGAAGGAGTTTTATTTTACATTTATGTGGTGTCACATCAACAAGACACATCATGTTATGTCATGATTGGTAGGTATATTTATCTTTTAAACTAAACTATAAACAGGTATGTAAGACACTGCAATGTTAGTTATTAAAGTAGTTATGGGTAGTGGAGACAAAATTAAAGCTAAGCTGACGTGTGTGCCCTCAGCAGCGCTCATACTGCATGTCTCCCCTGCAGAAGTCAGTGCCCCACTTGGGCCACCCCAGTAATAAAACGTCTGGACACGCCACTGGCTGCAGAGCTTTACAGTTCCGTAGCAACAGGGCTATATGCTTAAAGGTGTGTCTTTAACTGATGACGGCTTGTCTTGAGTGATGACATTTAAAAACAGCGGGCTGATCCATTGCTGAAGTCCCCCCTTATTTTGCTGCAAGTGTTTTCCATCACACAGCAGGGCAGGTAAAAGACATTTACCTGTAGGAGTTGAGCTGTCGGTCTGCAGCATTTCATCAAGCATCTCACTGTAGCTGTTGCTGCTTTTACTCCTCCTTCCTACAGTGTTTGTAGACTTGGTTTTTATTGAGGAAAAGGCACTAACAAAGTTTTGCTAAATTAAGTGATAAACACATTTAATTTCCTATGATTCTTCACAATAAAAGTCGACTGTAATGTTGTTACATAAAAGCTTTTATTGTGCAGCAGCAAAATAAGGAAATGTTGAGGAATCTTGAGTCAGCCGGAGCAGCAACTTTACACAGCTCCTCATTTGGCTGATAGCAAACGTGAAACAGTAAAATAAAGCAGATATGTAAAGTAAAAATAGAACACAAGAGAGAAACTAAACTCCAAACCACAGAGATTAAGTTATAAGCTACAAAAGTACTGAACACACAGAGACTTTAAAAAACACCTTTCTCTCTGGTCTCCTGCAGATAGAGGTGAGTAGAATCTCGCAACATATGCAGCTTGTTTCACAAGAGGGGTCGCTGGGCTAGGCTGCTGTCGGTGAAACGTCTCTGCTACTTGCTACTCGGTACTCGCTTAAAGGCTGCTACCCAGCTTTTGGACCCACTCTGGAGAAGGTCCATCTCTGGTGTGGCTCGGCGTGGCACAGCATGTCTAAACTGATATTGGAAGAACAAATCGGTGTAGCATGGCTTGACTCAGTGTGGCCAAATGTGGTAACAGAAAAAGGGTAAAAACTTTGCCATTTGTAGAGTGAGTAAACCATGGTCTCGCTGCTCTCACCCTTCCACTGTTGCTGGGGAGCTATGTCTCTGCTCTTTGGCACCTCTATACCAGGCTGTGTGTGACTGTAGTGGCCTGTTCCATAGTCTCAGCTTCCACTTCCTGGTGTATCAGCTTTTTTGTCTCTACACATCTCTACACCTCCACATGTTTTGTCCCTACATGATTTTGTCCTTACTGTCGTGTCTCTGTGTCCATGCCCCCAATACTTGTCTTTATATTGTTTGGTTTTACTTTTATTGTATATGTTTGTTGTTTTTTGTTTGTTTGTTTGTTTTTGTAATGCAACTGGTTAGGGCTTTGTCTGTGCTTGCTCCAGCAGAGAGTGGTCAAGCTTTTTAATTACCAGCTGCGACAATGTTGCAATGGCTGATATTGTTTTCACCTCTTCAATCTATGTGTGTGTGTGTGTGTGTGTGTGTGTGTGTGTGTGTGTGTGATTATGGTGAAATGTGGTCCTGGTGACACCAATTTTAGCGGAGAACCACCACAGAAACTGTGCTGAGCATTTTGATAGATGTTCGTTGGTCTGTCTGTCTGTCTGTGGACATATTTTTTTTACTCGATAGCGTCACCACCATGCAGGATGCAGTCATGAAACTTTACAGCTGAGATCAAAATAAAGGCTGAGATCAAAGATGGGTGTGGTGGTCTGAGCAGGGGCATCAGAAGTAGGGGAGTAAGAGGTAGAGATGGAGCCAAAAAATAAAAGTTGGGGCTCCATGGATACATTAAACAGTTCACAACCAAAGTACATACCATGGGGACTCTACCCAGGCCAAGTGCTAAGATGAATTTACTTGGGGGGCTGTTAAAAACTGTGAGGGGCTTTTTTTTTTTTTTTTTTTTCTTAAAATAAAATTTCTTGATTTTACCATGCAAGCCTCAGCAATGCTAAATAACACCAACATGAGGGTACTTTTTCAACATCAAATAGAAATTAGAGCCAACTGCAACTGAGTTACAAAAATATCACATAATTTAGCCCAGCATGTGTTAAATCCAATCCATAATTGTGGCCACACATCAGATTTAGTTTTTACCCTTGGTCTGAGTATCAATTCTATTTCTCGGAAAATATTATTTTCTCTGATCATCTTTGTATCAAGTTTGACACTATGCTGCCCCAAAACAACTTAGCAATATGTTCCACATTCTAAATAAACAAAATGCTTCAAAACTTTCATCAATTTTTGTCATAGGCTGACAGAGGGCAGCTTTGGTTCACAAGGTAGCGCAGGTCATCTACTAATTCAATTCAAATAAACACAAGAAGTTTGTGCTCTAAAGAAAGGATCAGCACTCAGTGAATAACCTCCTAAGCCCTATGATAAGCTATTATGGCAAGGCTTAACTATACAGACCAGTGAGCAGTGATAACTAACATGTCTTTGGGGTCATCGGGTGGGAACCTCCTTTCACCAGTGTTTCGTCTAGTTGGTCCCACGACACCTCCAGGAGGCTAGACAGTGATCTCTGGCGTCCCAGAGACACTCTCCTAATGCTAGGTCTCACTGCTCCCCACACCAACCTAACAACCTCCTTTACCTTACTTACACATTGCTTTCTCAGCCGAAACAACACTGCCACCTTCAACAAACCCATGCTCTGTTCATGCGAGCTCCAAGTAGAGACAGTGCCGATACTACCTCTCCTAGCACATTCACTATACTCTATTTCACACGCAACATAGCATAACTCCAATATAAGCTAGTTAAAGGAGATAGAGAAGATAAACTTGTAGGCTTTCTCAGCCCAAACAACACTGCCAACTTCAAGAAACCCAGGCTTCGTTTATGCGAGCTCCAGGTAGTGACAGTGCCGATACCACCTTTCCTAGCACATTCACCATACTCTATTATAAACGCTACATAGCATAACTCCAATATAAGCTAAAGTTTAAGGAGATAGAGAAGATAAACTCACAGGATCAGCAAACACACTCACCTAGCAGCATGGTCTCAAAGAAAATGGATTCAACACTTAAATAACCTTCCTCTTCCTGGATTTTCTGAGAGGACTGATTGGTGGATCTCTCCATCTGATCTCAAGGTGTTATGTACCCTGCTTAGTAGTTCCCCCTGCTGGCCCCCAATGGAAATTATTCCTCCTCATCCAAATCCACTGACTAGCTCAAGCTGCTTCATCTGACATTTCCTTCACTGTCTTCCTCAAACTCTGTCCCCGTACTCCGAGTTCCCCCAGGAGCGAGACAGCTGATCTTGCTATGAATCCCCTACACCCCACTTCCACTGGACAAATCCTAGTTTTCCATCCTCGCTGCTCAGCTTCTGCTCCTAAGTCTGCATATCTAAGCTTTTTTCTTTCATAGGCTTCTTCCACTGAGTCTTCCCAAGGAACTGTCAGCTCAATGAAATAAACTATCCGTTGACTCACTGACCACAACACTATGTCAGGCCTCTTATTGGTACAAACTATTTCCTGGGGAACAACAAGCTTTCCCCCTAAATCTACTTGCATTTCCCAATCACAAACACTTTCTAGGCGGCCACACCCTTGCCTCCTTACTAGCTTATCCCTTCTGTATTTCTCCCCCTCACGAACAAACTGAATTGCTAAACTCCTGTTCTTAAAACCTTCCGAATTTACCTGTCTTCGTTTCCCTTCAGTGCCTGCAGCTAATCTTTTCAACACCTGGTTATGTCGCCATGTATATTGGCCTTGTGACAAGCTAACTTAACAGCCTGACAAAATATGCTTTATACGGTACCTGAACACAATGGGCGTGATGGGTCCCCATTTACCCACAATTTTAGGTTTAGGGGGGTTGGTAACACATCGTTTGTAGCCCCTACCAGGAATCCAATATGATTCTCTTACATAATCCACAGGTCTCTCCAACTAAGCTTCCTCTTCTCTACACTTTCCCAATTCAACCACTGTCCCAGCTTAGCCTGGGCCACTACCTTTGCACCCCTTAATATCTCCTCCTGTCTACGTATCTGTTCCACAACCAGCTTTTTTTATCTTTGAGACCTGCTTTATTCCAGGCCTCCCCGGCCAAACTGAACATTACCTACAATCTCTGCATGCCTAAGAGCTGCCTCTGCCTCCTGAACTGCCGATCTTGGGTTCCACTTCCTCCCCTTGGTTGGATTTGGAACCACACTCCTAACTACCACGTCCTTACTCCCAGATAACAAGAGCTCTGTCCTGGCCTTGGTACATTGAAATTCCTCTGTTAAACTAGATACTGGCAGCTGAAGTATCCCTTTACAATACAATGCAACACTACTTAGGCACCAAGGAGCGCCCAACCACTTCCTAATATAGGAGCTAACCGATCTTTCAATTCTCTCCACAACAGATATTGGAATTTCAATCAGAAGAATGGCAGTTTGATCAGCTATTTCAGCCAGCATGTTTAAGTATCCTTGACCAAGATACTCAACTCCAAATTGCACCTGATAGCTATTCCATCGGTGTGTGAGTGTGTTAAATACTTAGCCTCAGCATCAGTGTATGAATGTTTGTGTAAATAATTAATGTGACTCGTAGTTTAAAAAGTGCTTTGAGTGGAGACGAGGAGGGTGTTATACAAGTACAGGTCCATGTGCTCAAGCTGTCAGATCAGCTCCGGGTCCTGCACTTACAGATGATGTCACGTATTATGATTGGCTGTGCAGCGGTCATCTGGAAGGAAACTATGAAGGAGGGATTATTTTAAGACAAGCCATGGTCTTTCTCTAACGTTTACTAGGTGTTTTTGTCCCTTAAATGAGCAGATCTTATATTTTATAATAATGTTGTCACGTTATTACAAATATAATTAGTTTGTAAAATGTACACGATTTAAAAAAAATGTGTTCAAGTCTTGTGAGAGTATAACAAAATAGGGATTACAATCACACACAATTGTATATTGTACATTAGAGAGAGTACATCTAAAAAAATTAATGCCAAACGTATGCTTTGATGGACATGTTGAGTTTTGTTTTAAATTCTGCATCCAATTCTGTACTTGTCATAAACATAATAATGATAAACTTTATTTATATGAAAAAAGAAAAAAGTGATCCGCACACCAAAAGAGCTCCCGTATGCAATTTTTTATTTTGCGTGACGTTTCGAGCGTGATGCTCTTCCTCAGACTGCTAATCATTTACAATGAAGTCGCCATCTTAAATACCCATAATGCAAGGATTACACCATGTGGTACATCTCCAATAGCAGGAGTACAATTCTGCCATGTAAAATATAATATAATATACAGTGGTGTGAAAAAGTGTTTGCCCCCTTCCTGATTTCTTACTTTTTTGCAGGTTTTCCGCACTTAAATGTTTCAGATCATCAAACAAATTTAAACATTAGTCAAAGATAACACAAGTAAACACAAAATGCAGTTTTTAAATGAAGGGTTTTATTAATGAGGAAGAAAAAAATNTATATATATATATATATATATATATATATACTGTGTAGAAAAATATATTGTGTAAAACAATATATTGAGGATTTTATATGCATATATAAACTTTATTTATATGCCACTTTTCTGAACAAGGTTAACAAGTGTGTGTGAATGGTTAAGTGATGAGCAGGTGGCTTCTTGTATGGCAGCCTTAGCCACCAGCATGTGACTAAGTGAATCTGTAGGGTAAAAGCAGTTTGAGTGGTCAGAAGGCTAGAGGGGCACAAGACCATTTATCATTTTTTTAACTACACTCCATCTGAATTATCATAAGTTAATGATTTGCTTAAAAGCTGGAACAATCTCTGTCAAATGACCTTAGTTGCCATTGCTCTCATCAGTGACAAATTGCCTGTAAAAAGCTCTCCTTGCATTGACAATAGTTCATAGAATAGAATAACAGAATAACAGATAGGAAATAGAAAATTGCATGTCCACTATATGTGCATGGGCATTCTTAAAGGGAAATTTCAGTTTATTTCAACCTGTCTCCTATCGTCCTAAATTTGTTTCAAGTGACTAGTGACATAAAAATAATAGTTAGCATGTTAGCCGTTAGCCTAGATACAGCCGGAGCGCATAGTAGCGTCAGACCTTTTAAAACGTAAATGAAACAAAGACCGCCTCATATCGTTAGGATAAATGTCAGAGAACATATAGAAAACGACATGTAAACGTGTTGTCTTACCTTACCAGTGTGGTGCCATGTTTGCTTACCCCTTTAGCTCTGCTTTCCAAAGCGCGGCCGAAATATATCTCACGAGCTCTAGATAAAGCCCAGCTGGATACTACTCCAGGTGGAGGTGTCTCGTCCTCGGTCACATCCAGACCTTGAAAATAAGGCTGCAACCGGTCCCATTCCTTGCAACAGAGGCATTCCTCTTCTGTGGGCACTGGGGCACAGCATTCACAGGTACACCACCAATCTCCAGAGCTACGCAGCCTTGCAGCAGCCATTCCTCCTCTCTCGTCCTCTACCTGTTGCGCCTCTCTCTCTCTCCTCCTCCGTTCTTCAATTTCACGAAGCTCTTCGTCAGTGTATTCTGGCTCAAATAAATAAGGGCGGCCATCAAACTCTGCAAAATCAAATTCCTCCTCCACAAAGTCGAAGTCTGGCAAAAAGTCAGCCATTATTCTATAAATCTTTCATAAAATAAATGAATGAACTTTTCAGGCTACTGTCCGGTTCTGCCTTCCAGCTGTTGCTGCTTGTTCTCGCGAGATTTCAGGCACGGTATGAGATCGCTGCTTGTTCTCGCGATATTTCGGCCGCGCTTTGGAAAGCAGAGCTAAATGGTAAACAAACATGGCAGCACACCGGTAAGGTAAGACAACACGTTTACATGTCGTTTTCTATATGTTCTCTGACATTTATCCTAACGATATGAGGCGGTCTTTGTGGAAAAAAAGCTTGTTTAGTGGACTAACTTTGCACTTGAAGGTTGCCCGTTCACTTACGTTTTAACAGGTCTGACGCTACTATGCGCCCCGGCTGTATCTAGGCTAACGGCTAACATGCTAACTATTATTTTTATGTCACTAGTCACTTGAAACAAATTTAGGACGATAGGAGACAGGTTGAAATAAACCGAAATTTCCCTTTAAGTTCTTACAACAAACTAATGAAAGATGCAAGAGCCAACTATGTCTCTGACTTAATCACCAGTAACCAGCATAATCCTAGATTCCTACTGTATGCCGTACCACTACTAGGCTCATCAACCCTCAAATACTGACTGTAATGTTTTCATCTTTTTTTAAGCAAAAAGTCACTTACATTAGGTCTGACATTGTATCTTCTACTACTATCCTGATTATCAGGACTTCAGTTATGAAAGAGGTTATGGTTGCCATGGACATTAGTAACGTTCCCATACTTTTGGTTGCATCCTTAATTCTATTAAGTAAGCCAGCATTTAGCCTTTACTAAAAAAACAAAAAACTGATCTTTATCAGTCCTTACCATAGAACTATAGGCCCATTTCCAAGCTCCCTTTCTCATCCAAAGTTTGTCGGGTATAGTGCCTGTGGAGTGGCAGGGGTCATCCCTATGTTCCCCGGGTTCTATGTTCCCTGGGTTCTATGTTCCCCATTTACACAAAAAAGGTTCTATGTTTCCCGGGTTCTATGTTTCCCTCTTACTAAAAAAACGTTCTATGTTCCCCGCTTATCCAAAAAAGGCAGGAAACATAGCAGTTGCATTAATATGTTGTTTTAACATCTCTAAACACACACAATGGAACATAATGGGGAGAAATTACAATCAGAAACTTACCCTTTGGGCGATCTATGGTGGGCAATCTGGGCAATTATATCCTTTACAGAGGGTTTTTTAATCCAGCCATTAAATGTAGTGTTTCAGTCAGTGCAGATTTCTTTGAGCAGCCAAAGACCAACTGGTAAGAAAAGAATAATTATCATGGCCGAAAATAAGCTGTTAAGTGCAACGTTTTTTCGGGAACTCTGTTCAGTAAATCCACCATGATTATTTATTAGTTTTGTGATAGAAATAAATGCATCTATGTTGTTGATCACAGATGTTGATATCACCTGTTCAGTTCGGTCCTTCGACCAATCAGATACTCAGATTTCTTCCTCTCTTGTTTTTATGACGGTAGCGTCAGGAGCAGCCAAAGAAAGTTTAGTTTATTTAAAGCAGAATTTTTTTTTGAAAAAATAAAATTTGTCATTGAAATGAGTAAGGCATTTTTAAAAAATCTTTATATCTAATTATTCTTTTGTTTACGAACACTGGTAGATAACTATCTTGCCACCAGGTGGTCTTTGGCTGCTTTATTATTCTTTTCTTACCAGTTGGTCTTTGGCTGCTCAAAGAAATCTGCACTGACTGAAACACTGCATTTAACGGCTGGATTAAAAAACCTTCTGTAAAGGATATAATTGCCCAGATTGCCCACCACAGATCGCCCAAAGGGTACGTTTCTGATTGTAATTTCTCCCCATTATGTTCCATTGTGTGTGTTTAGAAATGTTAAAACAACATATTAATGCAACTGCTATGTTTCCTGCCTTTTTTGGATAAGCGGGGAACATAGAACCTTTTTTTTAGTAAGAGGGAAACATAGAACCTTTTTTGTGTAAGCAGGGAACATAGAACCTTTTTTGCAGGGTTAAATGGGGAACATAGATACGCTCCCGGAGTGGCAGACTAAGGTGGTGGTTTCCAGTTTTCAGATTGGAGGGTGTGCTTCAATCAATCAATCAATCAATCAATCAATCAATCAATCAATCAATTTTATTTATAAAGCCCAATATCACAAATCATAGTTTACCTCACAGGGCTTTACAGCATACGACATCCTTCTGTCATTAGGACCCTCACAGCGGATAAGGAAAAACTCCCCCAAAAAAACCCTTTAATGGGGGGAAAAAAAACGGTAGAAGCTTCAGGAAGAGCAACTGAGGAGGGATCCCTCTTCCAGGATGGACAGGCGTGCAATAGATGTCGTACAGAACAGATCAACATGATAAATTAACAGTAATTCGTATGACACAATGAGACAGAAAGAGAGACAGAGAGAGAGACAGAGACAAAGAGAGAGAGAGAGATGCAGGACAGACGGTAATGACAGTAATGTTTCAGTTAATGGGGTATCACACTGCTCTGCCTCCCTGGAAAACTTAATTCCAGGGTGCTGGAAAGGAGACTCTGACTGAGTGTCTAGCCTTGGATTCAGGAAGAGCAATGTGGATTCCATCCTGGCCATGGAACAGAAGCAGGGCTGCTGAAGGGATCATTGGAGTTAGCCCATCCAGTCTAAACATGTTTTGTGGACTTGGAGAAGGTTTACAACTGCATCCCTGGGGGAGTCCTGTGAGCGGTATTGTGGGACTATGGGGCAATTCTATTTGTGCCATTCATGGACAGGATCTCAAGGCGCAGACAGGGGGAGGATAGTGTCTGGTTTGGGGACCTCAGAATTACATCTCTGCTCTTTGCAGATGATGTGGTTCTGTTAGCTTCATCACACCATGACCTCCAGCACGCACTGGGGCAGTTTGCAGCCAAGTGTGAGGCAGTCAAGATGAGAGTCAGCACCTCTAAGTTTGAGGCCATGGTTCTGCAGGAAAACGGTGGATTGCTCACTCTGGGTTGGGAGTGAGTTACTGCTCCAAGGTCTGGTAACAAAGGGTGAGCAGGCTTTTGCCATCAGGGCCCCTAGGCTCTGATATTCTCTGCCTGAGGAGACTAGGCTTGCTAGCACATAATCTAATTTTAAAAAATATTTTTATAGCAAAACTTTTATAATGCTTGATTTAAAACTTTTATGTTGTTCTATTTCCTATTGTTTTATTTGTCTGTCTGTCACTTAGCTCTTACCATTGGGCCTCATTCACCAACTGTCCTTAAGAAGAAATTTCTCCTTAAAACTAGGGATGTGCCCAAGTCAGAAATTATTTCATTCTGCTATTTTAGGAATATTTGACAGATTTTTAAACATTCAGTATAAAGGGCATTCATTCATTCAACAAGCAGTTAATTTTTCTAGAAGTTCTTTGGATGTAAAAAAATAACAACAAAAAAAACAGGTTGTTGGCTACCCACTTAAGTTAACATTAGTTAGTTGTTTAAATCGCACATACAGATATATATGTTTAAACTTTGGTCCATATGGAGATGCTACACATTGTTAGTTTGGTTAGATATTCCACAATTAAATTGTTTTGTTCATTTTACAGAAAACATGAGCACCAGAGAAGGCTGTAATTCATTCAGATTTATTGCCATTATGAATTATTATTATTATCATAATCTTATTATTATTTATTGCCCCAGAACACAAATACACACACTCTCTCTGTCTCCCCTTTAGGAAAGCTGGTGATTGCTGACACCAACCGGGCCATACTGCTTCGGACAAAAAGCATTCTGATTGGTAACAAAGGGGAGCTGCACATTGGAAGCCCAGACTGTCCTTATAAAGGCAACTTCACCATCTCCCTCTTTGGAAGGTACAATTGTAAGACGTTCAGCATGAAAACATACTGATGGGCAGGGCAGCAATGTGTTTTTAGGAGGTGATGTTACTCAAATTATTACCATAGCATCATCTTGGAATTATAAGGTTATATCTGACATTTTTGTCAGAATTTGTTATTCACATACTCTTATTCTGTGACATCTTATTAAAGATATGTGTCGTGTTTTTTTTTTTTTTTGTTTGTTTTGTTTTAGTTTTATGTATTTTTGGATGTTTTATTTAGGAAACAAAAAGGTTCTATCTCCCAAATCAAACTAACTTGGTTCTTTAATGTTCTATCTGTGAGCTAATCAGCACTGAGAAAACACACAAGACAACCAATCAGGTTCCATCTTTTGTTATGTGTCAGTGCTGATATAAATAAGCCCTGCTTAGCTGGCCTTGTGCACTGCAGTGCGCACCAGCCATGTCTGGTGGGAGGCAGCTAATAGAGCTGCTCATTCAGCAATTACTGCAGGTAATGGTGTCCCAACCCAACAGCGCTGCTGTGGAAACATCATGGCCACTCCTGGGTTCCCCCTAGGTAACCCTGGTGAGTAAGCGGCTTAATTTTGAGCAACAAACCCCCTTTAGAATAGTAAACTACTGTTAGCTCTGTTAGCACCGTTAGCAGTGTGTTAGCAGCTAGTGGTGCTAACATTAACAAAAATGCTAAAGAGGTTTTGCGGCTCAAAATTAGCTACTTACCCACCAGAGCTACCTGGGGGGTGACCAGGGGTGGCCATGATGTTTCTTAGATTCAGAAGGTGTACGGCTGCATTTTTTTGTTTCATAAAGAAAAACGGTATAAGAGTATCTTGTCGGTGAGGATTCTCCGTCATCCAGGACATGACTTAAGGTATAAGAGTAATTCTTGTCTTGACATTGTGAGTATGGTATAGTATACAATAGTATAAAGTTAACATAATGTGTGGAACGTAGTGAACTTGCTGCTGGAACAAATTTCCCAGCTAAAACAAGAGACTACAAAGTAATTACTAATGGCCATGTGTAATTTCAGGCCATTTTTTTATGTTATCCTCCTAGTACCTGATGGGTGTGGTGGGGTAACCATCCGATTGCTGCAGTATAGCTGCCAAATGTTCACAAATTTCATTAATTTTTTACAACACCAACTAGCCCTGCTAGCACTAAACCGGAAGATCAAATACAATTGCTTAAAGGGCCACTGTGTAAAATGGGTTGAAAACAGTGGCATCAGTGGTCAAATTCTAGATTGCAGGGCTCACTCGCTCACCCCTCCCGTCGGGTAAATGACGGTGGCCTCGTAGGGACAAAAAGCC
>NC_065506.1:2619478-2638925 GCF_006386435.1 Epinephelus moara | reverse complement strand
AAGATGGCGACCTCTCTAAAGCAAGGCCCTTGCTATATATATATATAAAAGCATAATTATAAGGCTACGAAAACCAAACAAATTTTATTTTATAGCGATTATACACTTATATAAACATATTAATGGGTAGAATATTCAGATTCAGATTTGACAATAAACCATGCCAATTATTACACACTGGCCCTTTAAGAACCAGAAGAGAAGAAAATGTGTGGGGCAGCATATAAACTTTATCCTGAATAATAACATAGTGGAGTGTATGCTACCTGTTATTTTATAGAAGGCATCTTTTAGAGGCAACTTACTGTATATTCAAACCAACAGCAACCAGAGCTTCCAAAACGGCGGAAGTCATTAATTTTCAATGACATCAGCCACGCGTCTTGGGCGACCAAAGCAACCGGAGGGGGTCCGGAGGGGAGTTAAAACTATTTTAACGTTATGGTAATGAGCTCCGACAAGGTTCAGCGACCAGCAATCGGAATGCTGACGTGCTTCGCTGAAGCGGATCCCAGAGAACAAGCCATGTAACTTTGGTTCCTACACCACACATATTAAGAAGTTGCTTACTTGCGTTCCCGCCCACTCAGTCCTTTATAATGTGTCGCTGTTCGATTACAGAGACCAAAATAAAAAGAATGAGGCTTGGGGTAGTTGGTTGGTCTGGTGAGTTTTAAAGTGTGTCATATTAGTAATAGAGGAGAGAATTGCAGGCTTTATTGTTTAATTATGACCTTTTTAGGTGTTCTATTTCTGTTTTCTGTTTTCATTAACCAAACATAACTTTCTGTAGGCCAACTATGAGCTTTTTGACTGGACAACAGCAAGCAGCAAATACGCTGCTTTCAAGCCAGTAGTCCGCTTTGCGGCTCCTTTAAATTGACAAACACGATCGAATGTTCGAATCATTTAAAGGGGAAGTTCCGTTTTTTACAACCTGGACCTTATTTCTGGCATTAAATATGGTTGTTTACTCACCCAGATAAGTTTGGTGTCATTGGAGTCCTTCGGAAGATATTTAGATCCGCGAGAGCTGCGTACATCCATATAGTGGGAATGATCAGGGCACCAACAGTGAGGCTCTAAATAACACATTATCTGCCGCGAAACTCGTTCATTTCACCAATATGTTTTTATGTCATCATCATCCTGGTCATTTATACTGACCTACTAACGTCTGACCTGGATGATGTCAGGCTACGAGTCTGCACTGCCTATAGGACAGAGGGTCAAGTTGATTAGAAGAAAGTAAATACAGAGGAGGGAGAAAAGTGTGCGCTCTTGAAGTCCGGCTTTCTATGTGTAAAGCGGGTGCATAAAGCCAAAGAATGAGTGTCAAATGGCTTGTGTAGAATGGTCCGCACACTGCAAAAACAAGACAATCCTCTTTACCACCGAAACGTTCACCTTTCTGTTTCTCACTTTTTGTCACTGAGCACTATGTAATAATAAATTCAAGTTTTGCATGAGAAGTGCCTCTGCTTTTTGTGCAGTGTGCGGGCCGTTCTACACAAGCGATGAGAAGAAACTAAAAAAATGTAAATTCTCATAGTTATTTACTTATCAAGCAAACAAATTCAAGGAAAATAAACAATTTATGCATGTGTGTAGGCTACTTACTCAATCGAAAGTTGCCCGTTCGGTCCTGCAGGCTTTGGCTGGGTCTTCCAGTTTACTTTCGGGACACGAAAAAAAGTCTCTACAACAGCATGGTTGATCATAGAAGTGAAATCCTCTGTAGTTGTGAGACAGTCATTTCTGGAGACATCCAGACGTGTATCTCCTGGCCTCAAATCCCACTCGGAGCAACAAAGGCATTCCTCCTCTGTTGGCATAGTGGAACATTTTCCACAAGAACACCACCAGTTAGCATCTTTTCTCGGACGTGCAGCGGTTTGTTGTTCTCTGACCAGCTGTTCCTCTCTCTGCCTCCACATCCTCCTTTCAAAGAGCTCCTCATCCGTATACTCTGGCTCAAAACGGTAAGGATGTCCATCATATTCAAAGTCGTCGTCCACAACCTCAAAATCTTGACAAATATTCAGCCATGTTTCAAAAAACTAACAGTAGCAAATTCCAGCTGTAAACAGAGCCGTGCTGCGGGTGTGCGGCGGCGCGCGGCGCACCTGGATGACATCATCCAGGTCAGAGGTTAGTAGGTCAGTATAAATGACTCGGATGATGATGACAAGCAACTCTAGTGATTCATAAAAACATATTGGTGAAATGAACGAGTTTCGCGACAGATAATGTGTTATTTAGAGCCTCATTGTCGGTGCCCCGATCATTCCCACTATATGGATGTACGCGGCTCTTGTGGATCTAAATATCTTCCAAAGGACTCCAAATGACACCAAACTTATCTGGGTGAGTAAACAACTGTATTTAATACCAGAAATAAGGTCCAGGTTGTAAAAAATGGAACTTCCCCTTTAAAGGGAAATTTCAGGTTATTTCAACCCGTCTCCTATTGTCCTAAATTTGTTTCAAGTGACTAGTGACATAGAAATAATAGTTAGCATGTTGGCCGTTAGCCTAGATACAGCCGTAGCGTCAGACCTGTTAAAACGTAAGTGAATGGGCATACCTTCAAGTGCAAAGTTAGTCCACTAAACAAGCTTTTTTTCCACAAAGACCGCCTCATATCGTTAGGATAAATGTCAGAGAACATACAGAAAAAGACATGTAAACGTGTTGTCTTACCTTACCGGTGTGGTGCCCTGTTTGTTTATCCCTCTAGCTCTGCTTTCCAAAGCGCAGCCGAAATATCGCGAGAACAAGCAGTATCTCATAGCGTGCCTGAACAAGCAGCAACAGCAGAACCGGACAGTAGCCTGAAAAGTTCATTCATTTATTTTATGAAAGATTTATAGAATAATGGCTGACTTTTTGCCAGACTTCGACTTTGTGGAGGATGAATTTGATTTTGCAGAGTTTGATGGCCGCCCTTATTTATTTGAGCCAGAATACACTGACGAAGAGCTTCGTTAAATTGAAGAACGGAGGAGAAGGAGAGAGAGAGGCGCAACAGGTAACGTTAGAGGACGAGAGAGGAGGAATGGCTGCTGCAAGGCTGCGTAGCTCTGGAGATTGGTGGTGTACCTGTGAATGCTGTGCCCCAGTGCCCACAGAAGAGGAATGCCTCTGTTGCAAGGAATGGGACCGGTTGCAGCCTTATTTTCAAGGTCTGGATGTGACCGAGGACGAGACATCTCCACCTGGAGTAACGTTAGTATCCAGCTGGGCTTTATCTAGAGCTGGTGAGATATATTTCGGCCGCGCTTTGGAAAGCAGAGATAAAGGGGTAAACAAACATGGCACCACACCGGTAAGGTAAGACAACACGTTTACATGTCGTTTTCTATATGTTCTCTGACATTTATCCTAATGATATGAGACGGTCTTTGTGGAAAAAAGCTTGTTTAGTGGACTGACTTTGCACTTGAAGGTATGCCCGTTCACTTACGTTTTAACAGGTCTGACGCTACTGCTGTATCTAGGCTAACAGCCAACATGCTAACTATTATTTCTATGTCACTAGTCACTTGAAACAAATTTAGGACGATAGGAGACAGGTTGAAATAAACCGAAATTTCCCTTTAAGTGATGAGCGACTAGAGACCAAAGCTGCCACAAATATTTTTGACAGTCATGCTTCTTGGGTGTCCGCAAAAAACTTTGCCTCTTTGGAAGCTTCTGGTTTGAAAGTACAGTTAGGCAAATGGACCATAGATCACAAACATATTCGGAGCAACAACAACCTTGCAGTTAAAATAAAATAATGTTCTTACTCACTGATGTACTGTAGGTTCCTGTGTAAAAAGAATGTGAAGTGATGAATACAGCAAGCACTATTGTAGATGCACGGCTTTGTTGGGGTGTGTGTTTGAAACGTTAAGGCAATAGAAAAAGAATGACTGTCATTCTGTTTGTATTATCATGGCTCAACAAGTCGGCCAAATTGGCTTTATAATGTATACCCTCAGCTGACAATCCCTATCACTCATATGCTGACATTGACTATGGAGTGATGCCACCCAAAGGAGCTTTGAAAGACACTTTTTAGCTGAAGACTCAAAACTCAGGTTTTGAGTCTTCAGTAAAAACCAGTGGACTTAATGCCTTTTTGCCATTTTTTTGAAAATCCTCTGAAATATGGTTGACATGTGATGTCTACATTAGGATCACTAATGCAGACACTGAAGCTTACTTCTTCGCCTCTCATGTCACTTGCGGAGAGACATTAAAATGTTTTTAATCTTCCCACACTGTTCTTAGATTGGATGACAGTGATACAGAACACAGCTATTTTGGGAGGAAGTACATTGGTGTGGGGACAGGAGGGACACTAGAGATCCACGGACAAAAGAAGCTGTCATGGACATTTCTCAACAAGACCCTCCATCCTGGAGAGAGCAACCAAAACAACTACCTGTTCCAGAGAAGTTGGGGGAACCGAGGCATCATCGTCCACATTATGAACCCCAAGACCGGACAGGTGCTGCATAATGACAGGTAAGGCTTCAAAGCAGATGCTGCGTCCCAGCTGCTGACCAATCCTGAGACATGTATATTAAACAGAATTGACATGGTGGCTGACATCTCATAAGCTGTTTAACCACAGGGTTGTAATGAGGGTAAAAAATATGCCTCTAAAGGCTCTGGCATTGTTTAATAGAATACAATATAATAGAATAGAATGGAATAGAACAGAAAGAACTTTATTTATCCCAAAATTCAGCTGTCCAACAGCTCATAGAAGACCAAAAAAACAACATTAAAATAAGTGCATAAATAGAGGTTACATTAAAATAAAATTGTCCATTACACAGTCCAGTCCAGTTGTGAAAATTTGTTAGTGTGTGTGACTGGATTCAGGAGGTATTAAACAGTCTTATTGCTGTGGGGAGGAAGGATCTTCTGAAACGCTCTGTTCTGCAATGCAGTGAGATGAGCCGACTGCTGCTGCTGCTCCGCTGTAGCTCCAGGAGGCTGTGGAGAGGGTGTCTGCTATTGTAAATTATAGCTTTCAGTTTGTTCAATGTGGCCCTCTCCACCACAGTTCTTAGTGGATCCAATCTCCTGCCGAGCACTGAGCCAGCTTTTTTAACCAGCCTGTCCAAACGCTTGGTGTTTTTGTCTGTCAAGCTGCTCCCCCAACACACTGCAGCATAGAGAAGTGCACTGGCTGATGGAGTGACCTCTTTGTTCTGAAATCCACCACCATCTCCTTGGTTTTGGCTGTGTTCAGGTGGAAACAGCACTTACTGCACCAGTCCCTGAAGGCATCCACAAGGTCCCTGTACTCCTGTTCCTGATCGCTCCTGATACAAGCCACAATAGCTGAATCATCAGAGTATTTTTCTATGTGCCAGGACTCGGACTAGAGTGTGAACAGAAACAGTGCTAAAACAGTTCCCTGTGGAGCACCAGTGCTGCTCCTGGCCATCCCAGAGTAAAACAGTTCCCTGTGGAGCACCAGTGCTGCTCCTGGCCATCCCAGAGACACAGCTTCCAAGCGTAACATACTGAGGCCGCTCTGTCAGGTAGTCTGTTATCCAGGAGGTCAGGAAGCGATCTACTCCCATCCCCTCCTACCGGTCTCTCAGTATGGAGGACTGGATATTATTAAAAGCACTTGAAAAGTCAAGGAAAAGGACCCTCACACAACACCCTGGCTCCTCCAAGTAGGTGTAGGCCCGGTGAAGCATGTAAAGAACTGCATCTTCCACTCCTATGTGCTCCTGATAGCCAAACTGGACGGGTCCACAGCATCAATGACCTCTGACTTCAGGTAATGGAGGACCAGGCGCTCCAGGGTCATAATGTGTGATGTTAAGGCCACCGGTCAGTAGTAATTTAACTCAGCCGGGCGCCCCACTTTGGGCACCAGTACAAGACAAGATGTTTTTTACCGCTCCGGGACTTTGCTTGTTTGAAGACTCCTGTTAAAGAGCCATGAAAGGGGCTCTGCTAGCTGTCTTTCAGGAGCCTTGGACACACTCCATCCGGGCCCGCAGCTTTCCCTGTACGCAGCCACCTGAGCTCCGCTCTCACCTCGTCTGCTGTAAAGGACAGTGGTAGTTGGCCGTGGGTAGTGGATGCTATAGCTGTAGCTGTAGCTGCAGTAGTGGGGAAGGGGCTACTTCCAGGTGACAGCGGAGCAGGAGCAGCAGCAGCAGGTGACACTGTGGAAGGGGGGATGGATGCAGGGGTTGGGTGTACACTGCCCCCTCCATCAAACCTGTTAAAGAACAGGTTGTTGGCTTTGTCCACATCACCATCCATAACCTGGCTAGTCTTCTTTGAATAGCCTGTGATGTTCTTCATTCCCCTCCACACCTCTCTGATGTTGTGCTGCAGCTTAAGGCCTGAACATACTCGGGCGTACTCTAAGCGGAGCGGACTCCGCGAGGAATGTCCGCAGTCATTCGGGCTTTCATAGTCGAGCGCACTTCCGCATTGTAGTTTCCTGTAAAAATGTCCGTGAAAAATCCCCGCGATGTGAAAAATACATGCCGAGCAGTCACGGGTGTGCGGTCGTAAAATCTGAGCTTTGCTCGCACAGGGCTTGCGGACATCCGCTTTGAGTCCGCGCGGACCTCTGTGGTACATTCCGCCCAAGTATGTTCGGGCCTTTACTTTCCACCTTTTTTTTTAGTCCACCTTTTACTGTGTCAGTCTCCCCTTCAGCTCATGTTGAACCTCCTTAAGCCTCTCCTTGTTCCCTTGCTTGAACGCTAGCTTTTTCTGGTTGAGGAGCTGTTTGATGTTATTGTTAACCCAGGGTTTATTATTGGGGAAGCAGCGTACAGTCTACTGGCATCACAGTGTCCCTACAGAAGTTTAGATATTCTGTTAGAATATCCACCCTACTGTCCATGTCCATATTGTCCTGTGGCTCCAGTAGTACAGTCCAGTCTGTACATTCAAAACAGTCCCTGAGAGACTCACTGGTCTTCCGGGACCACTGTCTGACTGAGTGGGTGGTAACAGGCAACTTTATTAGACAGGGTGTGTGTGTGGGCTGGAGAGAGACCAGATTATGATCTGATCTGCCAAGAGGTGGTAGGGCAGAGGCACTGTAGGCGTCCTTGGCATTTCCATAAAACAAATCCAGTGTCTTATTCTCCCTGGTAGGACAGTCCACATACTGAACAAACCCAGAGAGATGGGAGGAGAGAGTGGCGTTGTTAAAATCCCCCATTATTGCAATGAATGCACTAGGATGCTGGGTCTGAATCCTAGCAACAGTTTCATGGATGACGTTACACGCCACTGTCATTGCTGCCCGCGGTGGAATGTAAACAATGATGGCGACAATGTGCGAAAACTCCTGAGGCACGTAGTACGACTGCCAACAGTTCAATATCCTGACAGCAGATCTTGTCCTTCACCGTGATATGTCCAGGATTACACCATTTATTGTTCACAGGCAGGATCAGTCCCCCACCTGTGTTTTTGCTGCTCGCATTCGCGTCCATGTCTGCTCGCACAGTAGAGAAGCCCATTAGGTTCACACAGCTGTCAGGCACGTTGTCATTCAGCCACGTCTCCGTGAAGCACATCAGACTACACTCCCTGTAGAGTCGTTGGCTCCTCACCAATGCCAGCAGTTCATCACACTTTTTGGATAATGAATTTACATTCTCCGTTATTACCAACGGCAGGAAAGGCTTGTATCTCGAAACGGCTTCCTCAGCTCGGCCAGTATCGGGTGTTTAACTCCGTAAGTCCCTCATGTACACAACTTTACTCATCACATTTGAAAAATTTACAATCATTAAAAAAAGAAAAAACACACTCAAAAATGACTCAAAAAAACAGGAACTACTTAGACTTGTTGCCACTCTAACCGGCGCATCATTCGAATCAGTGCAGGGATATTAAATTTAGCAATTGATGTCATCCTTAATAACCTTTCATGATTTACAGTTCATCACATTTTTTTGTTCCAAATAGAGGTCAGATAAATTAATATGCAGCTTTTATTGTGGTAAAAGATGATGGTCATTTTCAGAGTGGGTGTTAGGGAGGTAGGTTTGTGAACCCACATGCAGACAAAGACAGATACTTTAAACTGGAACAAACAGGTAATTTATTAACAGATGAATAATAGAGTAAGGGTGACTAGAGTTCGAGGCAGGAAGGTGCAGGGAAGCTGAGCTGGAATGGGCTGGGAGAGGGGTTCCAGAGAGTAGTGGTGAATGGAGCTGATGTGATCGAAGGTGGTTTCTAAGTGAAGCAGGAGTTCCAGTGCAAGGGAGAGCTGAAGTGATCCCAGGCGGTTTTTCTCATAGAGCAGTAGTGAGGTTTAGTGGCAGGAGTCAGACCAGGGGAGGAATGCTCCGGTCAAAGGGATACAGGTATTTTCCAAAAGTTTAACATAATGCTGCTAGCCTACCTCAAGATTAGTAAAACCGCAAAAACAAGAGTCATACCATCTCAGACGTTGCCCGGCAAATGGGAACCATGAGGAGGCCGCAAGGAAGTCAGCAACAGTCAAATGCCTACAAAGAGTAAGGCAGGTCCTGAAAAGTCGCCTGAACAGAAAGAACAAGGTCTGAGGCATCAACACATACACCCTGAAGTCATCAGCTACCCCGCTACTATAATAAGCTGGCCAAAGGAGGAGATAGAGGCCACTGATATCAAGACAAGGAAGGTTCTTACAATGCATGGAGGGTTTCATCCCAAGTCCAGCACCCTGAGACTGTACACTCTTACCTGGTCCGGTCTGGTGGCTTTGACCTGAGCTGCTGGATGGTGTTGGCGAGCTGCAGTGGAGTGGCGACATTAGCTCCAAGTTAGCATTGTCTTGTTCGATGGCAGATAACTCTATAGACTACATGAAAAACAGCGCTTTAAACAGTGACTTGTCCACTACACATTATACAATGTTTAGCCAACTGAAAGTGGGGCTGGTAGTTGAGCCCATGGCTAAGTAACTTGCCAACGTTAGCTAATGTTACCAAGGCTAACCTGTTGATCAGTTAACAAGCAGACATCACAAATAATAGCTGTGTCCCAATTTAGGGCCAGCATCCTCTGAGGGACGCGGGGCCTAAATTGGGCCACAGCTGTTATCTGAAGAAACTGGTAAAACTAAACAACTGTATGCAAGGCAAAAATGTTAGAAAAGAAAGTTACCAGGTTCCGTTTGCGGCAGTGTTTTGCTTTGGTCCACCCTCGCCTCCAGCATTGCCGTGGCTGAGTTTAGAGCTCTGGTCACTTGGCACGCCGGTCTGTCACCTAGGACCAAGTCCAGGACATCGAAATGCGGATTTCTCCTTGACCGCCCATTGCCACTTTGGCCGAGGTCCTTCTTTTGGTCCCGGTAATCTTTTTTTTAACTTTATAAGCTTGTTGCTTATCTTTGTTGCTGGTCTCAATAACCCCGCCCCCTTCCCCATGACGTATGTGGTTCGTTCTTCTAGTCCAGCAAAGAAGTGGTACCACTCTGGAACCGGTTTTTCTGGCCCAGAGCCAGTTCTTTTGTCTGTCGAAACAGGAAAACTGGTTCCAAATTAAGCACTGGCCCCGAACCAGCACTGGAACTGCTTTGGTGGAAAAGGGGTATAAGTGTCGTGAGGGGGACCGAGGACTGGTGAGCATCAGAGCCACTGTCTAGGACGAAACAACCAAGATCCAGGAATACATCAGGAAGATGGCCCCCAAAGATGAGCTGCAAAGTGAATACCTCAGGCAGCAGAAACCCAAGAATACAGAAGAGGAAGATGAATCATCATGGAAGGACAAGCCCCTAGGCGGCATGTACCACCGAAAGAATGTGGCTGGAAATGCCTGGACTCAAAGACAGTACAGAAGCACCAATCATGACAGCACAAGAACAAGCACTTAGAACAAGATCAATAGAAGCAGGGGTCTGTCTCAGCACACAGGACGCCAGGTGCAGGCTGTGCAAAGATGCTCGTGAGACAATTCAGCACATAATAGCATTGTGTAAGATAGAGGCAGGAAGAGCGCACATGGACCATGATAAATAATTAGTGTTTTGTGTCCTTTCACATTCCTATTTTGAGTCATTTACACATTTGATGTACATGTCAGTGTAGTAAATAAATAAGTTTGTGTAGGTGTCCTTTTTATGAATCTGGTACCTTGATTTTTAAACCTGATAATGACATTATTAATTTGCACAAAAAAAACACACACACATTGTTACCATACCTGCAGTATATTTTTTTTGACACCTATGCACATTTCTTGGCTTTAATGGTAGCATAAATTGTGCATTAAAAGTGATATAAAGTGGTCTGCCAACAATTATGTATTTAACATGGTGAAAATTTAATGAAATCAATTAAGTATTCGTTTTGATTTCAGAGGGTTTTCTAATTTCATCCCGAAGTGTGATGCACCTCTTTTACACCTGTCACACCAGGGTTGAACTAGTGTACATGCAGATATAAACGCTTCATGTCCTATATTTACATCATGTCATCCCCAAAACATGCATCATTCCATGGCATTTTAATTTTTTTGCCCTATAATCTTCCTTGTGTTTCTATGCCATAGTATGTTTGAAATGAAGTAATCATGACCCCCAAGCGGGGTTGTTATCTAATGATATACTGTACAATGAGGAATTCAGTTACATTACACTGGGTCTGGTGGTGTACAGCTTTCATAGAAATGTGAACACAGGCAGTATGTCACTTTTTGTAATGGAATTTTCACTCCAGGAAAAATCATCACATTTAAGTTGAGAAAAGTATTTGTAGTTGGGCAAAGGATTGGGAAAAATACAAGACAATACAAACTCACAGAAATACATTAGTTGTTGCTGTCTACTGAACATGACATGTAAACACCCCTTCCTTCGCTCCGACAGGTTTGACACATATCGTAGTAAGGATGAGAGTCGCCGCCTTGCAAAGTATGTGGATGGTGTGGAGATGGGAGTCATACTGGCCATGGTGGTCAATGACGAGGGCTCCAACAACTTGGATGACTCGGCCAAGAAGAGCCTCTCCAGGCTGGGCAGCCAACACATCAACAGTCTAGGATTTCGGTGAGCTCACAAAATATTGTTTTTGAAAAGTAAATCACTCTTACTTCTGGTAATTTGTGATTGAAAATTTAACTTTGGTTTTCTGAAACAAAGACAAAACCAATGTTCATAATCAAAGTAATAATAGATTGACAAAAGATGCTGATCAGTCACATGATGTCAAGAGAGAAATGCACTATATTCTGTAGAGCATTCTTTTTATAGATTGCTGTGAATTAGAGTTGAATTATTTGCTGTGATGTTACAACCTCAGGTGAGTCACAGTGTATAATTGTCTTTTTAATTAATCCCTTTGTCTTTTTCTAATTACTGTAATCGCTGAAGCTTCTAGGGACGTTTCGGTACTTAATGATTTTCAATACACTATTTCTTATTAACACCTGCATAATCTGTTAAAATTAATTTAAAAGCTCTGCTATACAGTTTTTCAACCTTATACTCTCAGTTAAATGTTTATTATTGAGGTCATAGGTGGTGATGCATAATATAGATTTTTTTATTCTCCCGATATACAAACATTAAATGCTGTCCAGCATAAAACCATTACCTGTCCTTTTAGCTCTGGTTTGGTCTCCAACAATTCCTGAGAAAAGTATCTGGCTCTGTCCACCAGCCAGGCCCGGAGTAGCTAATCGGGAGGACCGGCACATTTGGGCCGCGAGGGCCGGTGTTCAGTTTTTTTGTTTTTTTATTGGGCCGGTGTTCAGTCATGACACTGGATATCACGTATGCTGCTACCGCTGTCCCTGGGCCGCCTCCACTGGCAGCTCTTTTGTTTTTTTTTGTTTTTTTTGCAGACTCACCCTGATGTGAATGTGCATGGGGGGTTTCAGATGTAGCGTCTTTCACACGCACAAACCCATTACTTTCAATGTAGACGCGCGTCATGCGCGCTCACAACCCAAAGCGATGCTGTAGCGGCACGCATTCGGTGCGACGCTTGTTTTTTTGGCTGGCGCGCAGCTCCACGGACCTGCTTCTCCCTCCGGTGTTGTGTCAGATCTCGGTTCCCCCTCGGGCTGTGTCTCTCCTACTGTTACCCACGGAACTCTGCCCCGTTTGAAAGGCAAAGGGACCCCGTATGTGGAAAGACGGCGCCTCCGAGATGTAAAATGTGCATTACATAAACAGGATAAATTTCAGTCCGGTTATCGTCAGTTACATTCCACAGAAACTGCACTTCTCAGGGTCTCCAATGACATCATGATGGCCTCCAATGCCGGTAAATCCACTATCCTGGTTCTGCTTGATCTCAGTGCAGCCTTTGACATTGTTCATCACCACATCCTTTTCGACAGGCTGAGGGACAGGATAGGCATCTCAGGGACCGCCCTTCATTGGTTTAAATCCTATCTGTCTGATCGATCCTTTTCTGTGGCTGTTGGCCCTCATAAATCAGAGTTTGCCCCCCTTTCTTGCGGGGTGCCCCAAGGTTCAGTGCTTGGGCCTATCCTCTTTACGCTATACATGCTCCCTCTCAGAGATGTCATCAGCAATTTTGAAGGTATCTCATACCATATGTATGCGGATGACCTCCAGTTATATTTTTCTTTTAAGCCTGATAGGACCAATGGAATTGACTCACTGTACGATTGTATGAATGTAATTAAGGACTGGATGGCTACTAAGTCCCTTCAGTTGAATGCAGCCAAAACTGAGATTTTAATTATTGCACCTGAAGCCTCAGCATCTAAAGTGGCCAGCTGCTTAGGGTCCCTCAGTGCAAATGTGCGTCCCAAGTTGAGAAACCTTGGGGTCACATTTGATCAGGCCATGCTCTTCGATGACCACATCAAAACTGTCACTCGCTCCTGCTTTTTCCACCTCAAAAACATTTCCAAACTCAGATCCATGTTAACTTATTCCGAGCTAGAAATGATCATCCATGCTTTTATTTCCTCACGTCTGGATTACTGTAATTCTCTTTTCACCTGTCTCAATAAAACTTCATTAGACCGCCTCCAACTAGTCCAGAACGCTGCCGCCAGGCTTCTGTCCAGATCTCATAAGTTCACTCACATCACTCCAGTCCTGGCATCCCTGCACTGGCTCCCTGTTAATTTCAGGATCCAGCACAAGATTCTAACCATCACTTACAGAGCCCTCCATGGTCAAGCACCTGCATACTTGACGGATCTGGTGTCCTTTCACTGTCCTGTCAGGTCACTGCGGTCCGCTGAAGGCCACCTACTTACTGTCCCTCACACAAGATTAAAGACGAAAGGTGATAGAGCCTTTAAGGCTGTTGCACCAAAATGGTGGAATGCACTACCTCATGAGCTGAGAGCGGCCTCTTCCGTGGACATTTTTAAAAAGCAGTTAAAAACACATCTGTTTAGGCATGCGTTCCATTAATTGTCCATTGTATCATCTCTGTATTTCGCTGCACTTTAATTTTTTATTTGTTTTTGTGTATTTGTATTGTTTCTGTTATTGTATTTTTTGTATTTTAACTTTTGAAGCACTTTGTGAGTCCTCTCTGTGAGAAGTGCTATATAAATAAATTTACTTACTTACTTACTTATAGAAGAGAAACACACATTTAAGGACCGCTGACTTGTATCATCAGAACAGACAAGTCCTGTGATTTTCAGCCTCCTTTCATATTTATATAGAGGGGGGACAATACCTGACAGTAATATTCTCAGCTGTCAGGATGTGCCTGCTGTAAAGGGTAAATATAATCATAGAAGGCTGAAAATCACAGTACATGTCTGTTCTGATTATACAAGTCAGCAGTGTAAAGCTCAAGCATGTGGGGGCCTTCTTTTATATTTAATAGAGGGGGGGCATGTATCTAAAAGTACAGCTGTCAAGATGCTCCCCACCACAGGCCTTTGCCACCTTGGTCTCGAAAAAACCCAGGAAAAACCCTGAGAGATAGTGTTAGTAGAGAGTGCAACTCTTTTTATTTTATTTTTTCAGATTTAATATTTAATATTTTTATTTATTCTTTTATTTCATTTTTAAGGTTTGGATATCTGTGAACACTTATTTGAACAGAATATAGGTTCTGATATTGTTGAAAAGGATGTTGTGTTGTAAAGAATAATGTTGGAGATGTGCACTCATGTTGAAATAAATCTACATTGTGAAGCAACCGTTACTTAACCCTTACTTACTGAATTAGAAATATTTTAGAAAAATACACTGAATTACAAGGCTTTAGAGAACAGTGCGCTATTGTAGACTTAACATGTAAGGTTATAATAGGTCGTGATCTAAAGTTGGCTGGTCTGAAGCATGAAACTCCAGGGCTGAAAATGAGTCCCACTCCGGCCCTGCCACCAGCCAGTCTCTAACTGTGTCTCTAAACTGATATGAAAACAACAAAGTAGAGGACCTTTACTCAGCCCTACCTAGCAGCAAAAGTGTAGACATTAGACCTTGATACACACACGTGGGGAAATATGTCATTTAAAGTGCCTTTTATGCTGTATCTCACACTGCAAAAAATGTGTAGAAAAGTGAGTGAGTGAGTGAGTGAGTGAGTGAGTGAGAGAGAGAGAGAGAGAGAGAGAGAGAGAGAGAGAGAGAGAGAGAGAGAGAGAGAATTGGTATGTTAGGAATGCATGGGAAATGGAAACTGAATCATGCCGTAATAACAAAATCCCTGGAGAGGTCTTAGAGTTTCTGACATCAGGGCTATCAGAGTGGATAAAACTGGGAAGACTTGCACACTGACAAATTCCTCAAACAAGACTCAACTGTGCTCCTTTGTTTTTCTTAAAAAGAATGCAGAACCATTGGATAGGTGACTTTGCCTAGTAAACCACAAGCTTGTGTGAATGTGTTTTGTTTTTCACAGTGCTGGTTAAGTACAATGTCAGAGACCTTACTGTGGGCGGAGAGAAGATCCTGGTGAATCCTGGCTGGCCCTGTGGTTAGCTTCCAAACCAGGCGGTCTTATGAAACTTAAAGACGGCCTATTATGCTTTTGGGTTTTTCCCTATTCTTTAGTGATTTATATGACATTTTTTATAGTCCAGGCTAAAGGGAGCTGTCTCTCCCCATAGACAGATAGCTCCTTGGCTGCCTGAAACGCCTGGTTTGCATTCCTGCCTTTACTTCCGTAACTTGGTTGCATCACTATGTAACACATGATCTATGCACACAATGCCCACCTGTGGGCCACTGAGCTGACCCTCAAACAAACCTAAACAAACAGAGCTGGAGCAGCAGGGCAGAGTTTGAACTGTTGAGGAGCTGTTGGGGAGATTTGTGACTGCAAATTACCCTTGTTTGGACTGCCAAAGGAGGAAGAGACGAAGAATAAGTTGTTGGAATTTATTTATACCACTATTCCTCAACAGGGCTCAACAATAACGATTGCCCAATTGCCCGGGGCAAGTAAAACTCAAGGTCGGGCATGTAAACTAACAACTCACTTGCCCGATCGGGCAAGTTGCTAAAAATAGTAAAAGTTAATAACTAATTGATAAAATAAATGTATTTTAAAACGTGCTCTTCGGCTCTGATGCAGCGGTCTCTCTGCCTGAAGTCACAGGCATACGCTGTGTAACAAAGTCCTGCCCACAGCCCCCATTGATATTATTTTGCGCGACGGACGTTTCATATAATAACATAACTAATATACTATTTATGGTGTTATGTCATCGTGTCATTTCTGTCTCTACATGGTCACGCGATTAATAATTCTGCTCTGCTCTCTGTATCGCGCACGGTGGAGTTCCGCCACACACACNGCGTTGTCACGTAAATAACAACTTCCAACACTTAAATAGGTCATAGCACAAAACAGCAGCATGTCATGTGACTTTTTACTTTTATTATATTCAACAAAATTGTATGTTCCTAAATCTTGAGACACCTCATATGTAAGCTAGACAGACATTTCACCTGCTCATTACTGTGCACACATGTACTGTATGTACTTAGTTCTAAAGAGCCCTTCTGGTGCCAGTAGATACATAGAAACATCCCAGCAGGCTGTGCTTTGCAAGCATACAAAAAAGTTTCACACATGTGAAAATTATTTTTCATGCGTGTGCTTCACCTCCGCTGCTACAACTCCATCCTAGGGGAAACACTGCTGTGTGCGTTTTGTGCAACAGGTGGATGTGGTAGTCTACTGGTAGAATAGAGAGAGAGCTAAGTAGCATTGAAGTAGAGTTGAGCAGGGCAGAGAGATGGAAGCAAAATATATTAAACCCGGTGTTAATACAGCAGAACTGGAGAAAGGGGTGAAAAATAAATAGAGGCGGGCATGGCTCAAGTAGGACGCAAACTTATAGACGGAGAACGATTGACAAATTTTTCACTTTAAGCCCTGACACTGTGATTTTTGTGTAGAAATTAAGCTACAATACATGACGTATGTTGTTTTAATTAATAAATACAGTGTGAATAAAGATTACATAACATAAAAATAACTGCTGTTTTTGTTATTTGATAGCCGTTTAAATTAAACATTTTTTTTTTATATATATATATATTTCATTGATTTTAATTTTCAGAATGCAAAAGGAAACAGAAAAACAAAACAGGACAACAGAAAGAAAGACAAACATACGAACAAACAAAGAAACAAGCATGACAGCACCTGAATCACAAATCATAGCAAAATGGCAGCATCGACAATATACATCACAGGACAAGCATAGCACAAAAGAAAAATTTACTCCATTCCTGTGTTAGGTCACAAGTTTTCAAGGAAAAGGGGGTTGATGAGAAGATACATTCTTAAATTAAAATTACAAAATCAATTGGAATTCATTCTGAGAGTTAATCCACCCCTCTGTAGTAAGTCTGAGATTTCATATGGCAGATGCTCTAAAATTGGTTGCCAGATTTAAAAAAAAAAAAAGTATTGTTCCCCCCTAAGGTAGCAGAGAAGCTTTCCATTGGTAAGACCTTATAAATTTCTCTGTACCACTGCGTTACTGTTGGGGGTTTGTCTTTAATCCATTGGAACAAAATACATCGTCTAGCTAGTAACAGGACTTTTGTTATAAGAGTGTACTGTATTTTTCCAAAAACGTGCAATAAAAGGGCATTTCCATAATAAGTGAAAATAAGTTCCCAACTCTTTCTTACATTTTTTACACATGGGAGATATATTGGAGTTGCAAGAAACTGGGGTGTACGTTGTAGCCTGTGAAATATTCGGTATTGGCTCTCATTTAACCGATTACATTAGAATATTTTACTTGACAGTGAAAATATCTTAGACCACTCTTCCTGGCTAGATTGGATTCCTAGGTCCTTCTCCCATGTACTAATAATTTTATCAATGTTATATTTGTCCAAGGACTGTAGCTTCTGATAAAAAATGGAAATAAACTTTTTTGTAATATTTAGAATGAGAAGAAGGTCATCAAGAGTGCTCCTAACGTACTTATCATCAGGAAACTTGCAGACAGAGAATATAAAATGTCTGATCTGTAAATATGCAAAAAAGAATGTGAAGGATATTCCATATTTAATCTGAAGTTGCTGAAAAGACATTATTGTTTCTGCTTCAAACAGGTCTCCGATTGTTTTAATACCCTTTGTAAACCACTCTTCAAAAACCCCTTTCCCTTGTCCAGATAAAAAGAACAATTTTTATAGGGCAAGTAAAAACTGGCTTCGGGCAAGTAGATCTCTGACCAACTTGCCCAACCGGGCAAGTGAAAAAAAAACCTTAGCGTTGAACCCTGCTCAACAATATAACCTGGACATTTTATTGTCTTCCCTCTGTTTTCCTGAGTACTGCTTCACAAACTGGCAACAGTTAACAACTGGATTTTTCACAGCAGTTAGCCTACTCCTGAAAAACAGGGCAGTTCACTTTGTTGGACAAATCTGGACAATCAGGATCACAACCTGTAAGTATGCTTTATGAGTTTGGAAGTTGTTATTTAAAAATAAACAAGGAATCTACTTCTGAGTGAAGTGTGGGGTAGGTGGCTGTAGGAGCTAACGTTAGGCTGTACACCAGAGATGGGGGACTCAAGTCACATGACTTGACTCGAGTCAGACTGGAGTTGCAAATATGATGACTTGAGACTTGCTTGACTAATGTTGATATAAGACTCGACTTGACTTTGACTTTGTATTCATGACTTGAGACTTGACTTTGACTTGAGATAGATGACTCGAAAGGACTTGGCTTTAATTCAATACTAAAGGCACGCTAAGCACCGTTGGGCGTCACTTCTGTTTATGTTCAACAATGTTATCAAACACAACGGAGCTAGCTCCCCCCTCCCCCCCTTCTCCTCCGTGACTCTGTCATGAACGAGCGATAGCTGCTAGTTACCCTAGATTTACACACCTGTTCAATGCACCCAACATGAAAATTCACCAATTATCTACTCACCCTCATGCCGATGTAGAACGTGCTTGAAATGGTTTTTTTGGGACTGTGATTGTTCCGGTTGTAGAGTTGTCAAATAGTGTCGTAAAAAAGTAAATCTACTGCATATATCAAATATCTAGTACAGCCGAACTATCATGTTATTATTATTATTATTATTGTTATTATTATTATTATTATTGTTGGTGGGAAATTATAACAGAGGAATATATTTGCCGTTTTAAAATCAAGAACACTTTCGTATTTTTGTGTATATACAGGACGTTGTTGAATCAGGGAATCCGTGTGTCCACCACGACAAAGGATCCTAATTGACTTTACATTGGCATTGTTTCCGTGGTACCGGCACGTAATTTCAACCCATTACGTGCTGCCACCACGGAATGCGGTGTTAAGAGGATGTGGTCATTTCAAGTATTTCTGTGAGATCAGGTTGCTCATCACATGTCATAAAAACGTACTCTTCTTCAATTCTATGCCATAAGGGTCCATTGTCATACCTATAAATGTTGTGGATGTTCTGCAGGGTGTACGGATTCAAGCAATTAAGCTCTAGGCCTGGATGGCGTATCAAACATGTAGGATGAATTGGAACCTGGTTTATTCCCCCAAAACCTAATAAGGAAAAAAAAAAGAAAAAGAGGCACACTGTTTTATAAGTAAGCAAATAAAGGCTCAGGAGACAACATCACTGCATAGAAGAAATATTGATCCAGCAAGCAGCATGTGTTTTGCCATGAAACTTTGATTTTATATAAAAGTTCACTAGCAAGGACCACACCACAACAATATGCAGTTTAAAGATTTAATAAGGATGTGATTGTCAGAAAATGGTTATGAATGGGGTGGTGATGAATGGGGGAGTGCAGATTGGCAGGTGAATGAACGGGATGGAGATGACGTCATCGGAGGGTCGGACTGGGTGAGGTGTAGATGTGGGCGGAGAGACTCAGTGTGGGGGTTCCGTCTTGAGTTCTGATGAGCCCATGCTGTTAGGAAGCCCCCCAGTCGATGCCTAGAATGAGATGAGGAGAGGTACACAGCAGATTGACAAGACAGGAACAGAAGGGGAGGGAGGGTGGGTTCGAGAG
>NC_065506.1:2617339-2618978 GCF_006386435.1 Epinephelus moara | reverse complement strand
AAAATAACTCCCTTCAGGGGAATAGAACCCCTCCACTATTCCCCTGTCGGAAGTTATTTTCCCAGTATTCACTGGTTCATTATACATTATCCCTTACATATCTACTGTATATATATACAGTACGTATATATATATGTATATATATATATATATAGGCTGTAAGTGTAGCCTATATCTATCTATCTATCTATCTATCTAGTTCAAGTTCAAGCTGCTTTATTGGCATGACTGCATTCAAAACAATGTTGCCAAAGCATATTAACACAATATAACACAAATATAATGAGCATAAACAATAACAATACATTTATAATAATTGCAATTAAAAAAAACAAAACATGGAGAGCATGAGTGGCTATGGCAGGGTAAAAGTCATAAAGAAATGAATTTATACAACAGATTAATTATCAATATATAAACAATTATCAATCATGTGTGATGTGAAGTTGATGGCAGGCTGTTACATATTTTGCCGCCAGTACACAACATTCCTCCCTCTCTCCCAGTAGGACCGGAAGTTTCTCTAGGTTATTTAAGTGCAAGAACTCTAGGAATATCTTTATTATTTTTGCAAAATACTCTTCTCTAATCCATTTATATTTGTCATATTGAGTCAAGAAGTGCAGCTCAGTCTCTACTGTTCCCAGGTCACAGTAAGAACACAACCTCTCCTCTCTGGGCAGCCAGCTCTGTTTGCGTCGGCCGACTTCTACTGCCAGGTTGTGCTCACTCAGTCTGTACTTAGTCATCGTTTTCCTCATATTCCTATCAGACACTGTGCTCAGGTAGGTTGCCACAGAGTACTGTCTGTTGAGGGCTATATACGTTTCCATTTTGCTCTGGGATTTTATTAGTTCCTTCCAATATTCTCTGTATTTTTCTTTTTCTTTTGTCATAATTTGGTTAGGTCTAATTTTCGGGGGGCATGTGTCCTGAAGCTGAGGTGGTTGTGATGTAGTGACCTGAGTGGTTGAAGGTTTGGTCAGACTCTGGACAAGCAGGTAGAGGGGACTCCTTTGTGGGTTCAGCTCCTGGCAGCATAAGGCTTTATAGGAAAATGAGAGTGGGTCACTTGTTTTAATGTGGTTCCAGAAATTTAGGGCTCGTTTTTTGATATTTAACAGTAGAGGATATTGGCCTAATTCAGCCCTGCATGCAGAGTTTGTAGTTCTTCTCTGCACCTGGAGGAGACTTCTGCAGAACTCTGCATGCAGGATTCAGGGTTCCTATGCAAGTATGGAAAGTATGGAAAAGTATGGAAATAAATTTGATCAATTTCCAGGTATTAAAAAGTATGGAAAATTAAAAATAAAGTATGGAAAAATATTTATGTTTCCAGAGTATTATCACTGTTCTAAAATACTGTTCTCTAAAATATTAAATTAGGTATTTCCAAAAATAATTTAATCAATCCGGATCGTGTTTTATGCCGGGCCAAGCACAGTTTGTGTGAGCACAAACGTCTCAGAAAACATCCCGCCCCTTTTACCTGATTGACAAGTGGTATGTCCAGTCCGCTGCCCCATGACCCTCCTCCAGCCCTCCAGGTATCAAGTTTCACTCCCAACACTGCACCTTCGACAAGAAGACGAGTTTCACATGGTTCACAATGGGTAGATGCAAGTTTTTGGATGGATGG
>NC_065506.1:2611251-2617264 GCF_006386435.1 Epinephelus moara | reverse complement strand
TAGAGAAAAAGCCAAGTCTAACTCGTTCATTGTAGCGGCCAAAGCCGTTTCAAACAACTGGTGTTCATCCGTAGCCATCTTGCAATGTTTACTGACTGATTCCGGACTTCGTCGTCGCAGTGCTGTCGTCATCTGTTTAGCTCGCCTCTGGCCTGCCTATATCAGATACACTGATGTGATTGGTGGAGCTTGGTTTCATGGGCATAGGTAACGAGCATCATTACTGATTGCCAGAGTGACTCGCTGAGCAAATTCAAATTGTGCTCTCTCGAGAACTCTGGATTTCCAGGGTAGTACTTGGCTACAATCACCTATTAAGAATAATTAAATATGATGTGAAATATGATACACAGATATATTTACTCAGATGTCACATATTTGCTGGAAAAAAAAAAAAAAAACAAACAAAAAAAAAAAACGCCAAGAAGTTTGGAAATAACGGTATGGAAAAGTATGGAATTTTGAAATTCCAAATGTGTAGGAATCCTGAGGATTTCAATTGGATGTTTGTCTATCTATCTACATATACATATATATATATATATATATCTGCTATAAGTGTAGCCTATATATATTTACACAGTTTCTATCTATCTATCTATCTATCTATCTATCTATCTATCTATCTATCTATCTTATTTTCTTTCCTTGTTCGGGCACTATTTTTAACACTTCTACAACAGATCATTTGTTAGCCTATAATAATAGGATACTTGCAGCTTTATATCAAGGGGAACAAATTGTGTCTCATGAAATTGTTATATTACTTATTATACCTACTTATTTCCACAGCAGTTGGGGTGCTGTGTGTTGTTGCCTGTTCCTGCCACAAGGTGGAGTCTGGGGTTGGTGAGTCAGTTCCATAATACCAGACTGTAAAGAGATTTTATTTTTATTTTGAATAAAAATGAAATCTCACGTTTCCAGAGGATGGTTTCACTTCAGATTGATAGTAGACCACCTCAGAATGTCACACACTAAATTTCATTTGATTCTGATGTAGAATTTCAAAATAAGAGCCTTCTTAAAAAGTCAAATATGAGAAAACACCTCATATTTGACATTTCTTATTTTAAAAAAGCTATTTTCTAGAAAATGCATTTGCATTAATTCCACTGCCACTGTAGCTGCTTAATAATGAAGCCTGCTCTTCTGCAACTTCTCTTTCCTCTAGAGTTCCTCCAGACATTTCCCCACTACTTTCTGTTTAACATAGCCTATCTCACCAGAAAATACTGGCAGTTGGGATATCTTTTCATTATTGTGTAACTGTTTTTTTCCCTCCAATTTTATTTTAATTCATGAACATGAATGTAAATAAATAAAAAGTCGTGAGTACATTCAAGTTATAGAGAGGATTTTAAGGCTTCATAAACATTCAAAGTCCTGATGGCTTTCATATTGGTCAGTTCATATTTTAACTGGTGTATATTGGGTTTCCTTTCCATCCACTTGCTTTTGTGGATATGAAACTTTCCATCTAAAATACGATGGTTTAAAAATAAAAGATGTCTTCTGTCCATATTGTTTTTCTCCAAATAAAAAGTAATGTCCTTTTTTTTCTTTTTTTTAGCAAATTAATCTTAATCCCACATAAAGAATCAAATTGTCAACATCAATCCAAAATAATTGAACATAAATACATTCATAAAATAAATGAACAATAGTTTTTGTGTCAGTTTGCAGAATACACAGGATTCAGACAGACACTGAGGTTGTCTGGAATCTGTCAATATCAATGTGCTGTTGATTAAAAGCCGAATCTCTCAAAAATACTTTGGTTGATCTGCTGTTTATTTATGATATGCAGCAAGTCACAAAGTGATATGAACTTTTTGATTTATACAACGGAGAGACAAGTCTGTGATAACAGTTAAATGGGAAATTAGTAAACCATAGGCTACTTTGCAGAATAAGTTTGATCTGTCCTCATAACGTGTGAAAATATTTGAGTAGCATCATCACAAAGCTGCTTCAGTTCTTCCTCCATTTGTTTCATATCTGTGCAAACGAGTTCATAAGTTATGTAAACAAGTAGGCTAGCCTGTGTAGGCAAATGTGTGTGCAGACGATTTCCGTTACGTTAATTCAATGCTGTATTTCTCAGCACTGGGATGTCGCTCCAACAAGCAACTCACAGCTATGGAAAGTTCAACTCTTCTAGTTTCTTTCAATGTCCGCCCTATCTTGCAGTGAAGGCTATTTCATGAGCAATTGCACACATCAGCCTCATAGCGTGAACAATTTGATTTAAGATATTGAGGTAGGCCTAACTCACATTTATACATGTAATGATGAACTCATACATTAATTCACCATTAACTCATCATTAATTAATGGTCCACACCATTAGCCTAATTAATTAAGGGTTAGGTCACTATGACTTAACCCACTTAATATATCATTATTTAACGGCGATATTTAATTAATACATTAATTCATATGCGATCAAATGTGCCATGGATGGTGAGTTTGTAGATCTGCTTTTTCGGTGGATTCTGTGCCCTGGATGAGTGCTCAGGAATAGTGAGCAGGGTCTGATGGTGGTTGTTCCACAACATGTGGGTCTCCCTAGTCCTCAGACCCCCCTGGGACCCCTACGCAGGTCATACCTCCTCCTGTGTAGTCTTTCTAATTAAAAAGTTTATATTTCAACAGTTTTACCACAACAGTTTTTTTTAAATTCATTAACAACATAAAGCTGCAAGTATCCTGTTATTATAGGCTAACAAATGATCTGTTGTAGAAGTGTTAAAAATAGTGCCTGAACAAGGAAATAAAATAAAAAGATAGATAGATAGAAACTGTGTAAATATATATAGGCTACACTTATAGCATATATATATATATATAGGCCTATACCTATATATATATATATATATATATGTATATGTACAGTATATAGCCTATATATAGGCTACGTGTCACACGTCCGTAACACGACGCGTTGTTGCTTCAAGAGCTGACACTTTCGACCCCTGTGATCACATGACGCGTCTACGCACGCACGTCTGATTAGCATAGCAAGCTAGTTAGCATAGCGATGCTACTGCTCCTGGGTCGACCCGAAAAATAGTTTCCCTGCACTATGTTGGAGGAATTTCTAATCACCGTCCAATATTTATTCATATACAGGCTAATGAACTGGGGTTGAGCGGACCGGTTGCCATGGCGACAAATAATCAAAGACATTGCGTTCTCCTGTGGATCTCACAGAGACTCTGGACTGATCATACACAGCTGGACTTGACTGCAGGGCATGAACTGAGAAAGGAGATCCGAGCGAGCGACAGTTTGGCTCTGGGAAGCGGAGCTGCTGTAAAGTGCCCGACGAAGAAATCCTTTATTGCATTCACGGCCGGGAGGGGGGGGGAGGGCGAAGACAGCCAGCGTGGAGAAGTTCCGGGGGTAGAGTGGAGGTTAGTTAAGGATCGGGGAATTAGGAGTGTCCTCCCGCTTTCCAGCTTTGTGTGTGCGGCCGTCTGTCACGCTGTCAGCCACTTGGTGTTCTAGCGCTGGAACCTCCACTGCATACGGCCGGGTCAGACCAGCGCCACAAGCCTAGAGCCCGGGGGAGGGTCTCGTTGATCCGGCCAGTTGAGAGTTTGTTTTAAAGTATGACATCTTAAGTGTTTGTGTTATATTTGCAGTCCTGTCAGTTATAACTGAAAGCCGAGCGCGCTCAAAAACCTCGCTCTGTGTGGTGCTTTCCGTCTGTGGAGTGGACATCTTTAACAAAATGTTTGACAGAAAATTAACCAACGATAAGGTGTCATATTGAAGATTTCGTTTGAACAAAGTATAATTTGAATTTTGAAACCTGTTTTGTTGACCTTTTTTTGTAATAAATTACTTTTTTTGGACTTCAAACATTTTTCTCAGCACATTATTGGCGAGTTAAGCCAGCCGCCGCCTGTAGAAAGTGGTTCTACACACAATAAAGCCTATAGTTTGGGAAAGTATAACACAGAGGTCCGCTGGTTTTAATCCGCCCGTACCCTATTACGCTATTAATTAATAATTAAAACTGAATGACCCAAATCCGTGGATATCACAGGTTGAGGTGGAGCAGGTCGCTGTTTAATGATAAATCCGTGGAGCTGTCCATGGTGCTGAATTAACACACCTCATTTTAATCCACCTCAGCCTGTGACCAGGAGGGTGAAACTCTCTACTCTGCAATGCATTCAAATAGTTTGATACCTTTTAAAAATCTAATACTCCATGTAAATTATGGGGAAATATTTTCAGTCACAATGCTAACAGTCTACTCAGACTACCATATGCTGGAATCACTCTAAACGTTAAATAGACATACATTTACAGTTTACATTAAAAATATAACAATTTCATGAGACACATTGTTTCCTTGATATAAAGCTGCAAGTATTATAACAGATGATCTGTCACACGCATTTTGGGACACTTCAGTGTCAGTTGCTCGCTGTGAGTCTCAGCGCAGTAAAATGGGCTTTTTTCAGATGATCAATTTACTTGATTTGATTTATATTTTCGAAAGGCTATTATTTTTTTCATTATTGTATAATTGTTTTCAGTTAATCAGACAAGTTTATTCTATTGAAATTTATAATAATTTTCTTATGACATGCTACCTGTCACACGACGCGTTGTTGCTTCGAGCTGACACTTTTGACCCCTGCGATCACAACCCACGCACGTCTAATAACCACACGTCTAGGCGTGTGCAGGCATTGCACGCGCATTGCACGTGTAACAAGTACATGGTGAATGCACGCGCATTGCATGTGTAACAAGTACGCGGTGAATGCACGCGCATTGCATGTGTAACGAGTACGCGGTGAATGCACGCGCATTGCATGTGTAACAAGTACACGGTGAATGCACGCGCAATGGACGCGAAGCAAGTACACGGTGATGGTTGCACATGTAATGTACACGTATCAAGTACGCAGTGAATGCAGTGTGTGTGTGTTCGCTGATACGTTTCACCCCTCATACATAGGCCTATGTACATACATATACACACACATACACACATACACACGTACACACACACACACATTCATACATATAGATAGTCAGATAATTCTTTTAAATTTCAGTCATTTTGGTCTATTTAAGTGTCAATCATGATTAATTAATCCAAGGATGTGAAGGTGGGGTCCGGTACAGATGATTATAACCAGGTGGTGATGTTCCTTTCACGGTAAGTTTTCCATCTATGTACAGTTTGTCTACAGACAGTGCAACTCTCTTTCCCTTTTCACGGTTTTGTTTCATGATTGGTAACAGTTTCTTTCTTCGGTCCTGAATCTCCCGTGGGTACTGATCGTTCATGCCGTAGGTAGTTCCTTTTAAGCTCCTTCTGCTTGTAATGTTCAAATTTAGCGATGATGGGTTGTGGTTTGTCGGAGTTATTTCTTGTATTGATGCTTGTATTCTGGGTTTTCTTGCGTTTGCTCAGTTATTCCTGTGATGTGATTAGATGTCAAGAACAGTTTCTTTTAGGTTTTTGTTTTCTTCAGAGATGTTGCTGACCTGAGTTTTAGTTCCTTGTTTTCTAACTGTAGGATTTCGATTTGTGACTGGCTGAATTCAAGACTCGCCTTGAGCTCTTTTATGTCCGTGTGCAGTATTTCCAAAATTGACAGTTTGTTGTTGATCGATTTGAGTACACTGACCTCAACGTTGGTGACTTATTTAGTAGTTAGGATCAGCATCCACGAGAACTGTGTAGATTCAACGCTGGACTGTGAAGAACACACAGAGACATGGATGTATGAAAGAAATAAATCCCTGGGGGGCGGGTCCTCTTGGGTGTTTTTACCACCCAAGAGGGCAGTTTATCATGTTTTAACCAGCCAAGAGGGCAGTTTAGTATGTTTTTTGGCTCCAAAGAGGGCACTTTAGCGCGCGTTTTGGCTCCCAGGAGGGCACTTTAGCGAGCATTTTGGCTCCCAGGAGGGCACTTTAGCGAGCATTTTGGCTCCCAGGAGGGCATTTTGGCTGGCAACAGGGCACTTTAGCGAGC
>NC_065506.1:2602626-2610316 GCF_006386435.1 Epinephelus moara | reverse complement strand
CCAGGAGGGCACTTTAGTGCGCGTTTTGGCTCCCAGGAGGACATTTTGGCTGCCAAGAGGGCACTTTAGCGAGCGTTTTGGCTCCCAGGAGGGCACTTTAGCGTGCGTTTTGGCCTCCAGGAGGGCACTTTAGTGCGCGTTTTGGCTCCCAGGAGGACATTTTGGCTGCCAAGAGGGCAGCCAAAATGACCACCTTCTCTGTAAATGAGGACCATACTGACAAGTAGTCTCTGCACTCCAATTTAATGTCTTTTACTCATATTCCAGTCCAGAAAAATTAAATAAGGGCAGAACTCACTAATTGTGTCTGACCTACTTCAAAATAATATCCCCGCTGTCGTTTTACAATGATTGATCTTTCCCTAAGAGTAAAGGAACAAGAACCACAATATTGCAATGACTTTTTGGCTCTTTTAAATCTGTTGAACACACAAGCATATAACTCGAACACTACCGGTATAACGGTACATTCTTTGGTGTTACATCCCGACCTGTTATCTGAGAAAGAGAGAATGACTCACATGATAGTTCACTTAAACAGAGCCTGAAAATGGCTCACCCAACATCTCCAGTCATCAATAATATCCTCACTGTCGTGTTGGGATCTTTATGAAGCTCTCTTAGAAATAAAGGCTCCCACCTCCTCTGGTGAGGCGAAAGTGTGTCGGGTATTGTCAGTCACAACTCTCAGCATGGCTAGGTACAGCATGGTGTATCGCAGCCCCTTCTCCTGCAGCCGCTTATTCACCCCATCAAACTTTTTGCGCCCCTGAATAATGTCCTGTGAGAGATCCTGGAAGAAAGATATCCGCTTGCCTTGCCACTCCACACACTCCTTCTCCCGGGCCGTTCGCACCACTGCTTCTCTGGCTCCGAACCTCAGGAAATGAACCAGGACATGCCAGTCTCTGTTGCCGCACTGACCTGCTCTATGGGCGCGCTCAATTTCAAAATCCGGACTCACTTCAATATTCAGTGCCTCAGTAAGAAGCTTCTACACAAAACTTTGCATGTCTCGTCCTTCGGCGTCTTCCACTATTCCACTATTCCAACTATACGGACATTATTACAGCGGCCGGCGTCTTCGAGTTAAGTTATTTTCTCCTGAAGTTGGCCGATGGTTTTGACTGCAGTGTCCACCGCGGCTCCCCGGCTTTGGCGTCTCAGCTTCAGTCAGTCGAGCTCCGAGCTTCTCCACCTCTGTTTGGACGGCATCCATACCAGACTTGAGGCCACTCATATCGGATGCAATGCTATGCAGCAGCGTTTTAATGCTCGTTAGCTCTGCTGCGGTATCCGTCTGTGATACAGCTGGAGTCGCCGCCATGTTCTCCTCTGTGTCGTCGTGAGTCTGTCAAGCAAGACTTCTCAAACCGTACTGTGTAAGGGTTTTCTGGACTTGTTGCATATTAGTATGAAGATACAATCCTCCACACGCTTATTTTCTGTATTTAGAGTATGGCAATCATTAGTTTAAGGAGGGGGTACGGTGAACGGTTTAGCAGAGGATTCTCCTACACGGCCATCTTGGGTGCTCACTCCACCAGAAGTCCCATTACATATACAACTTTAAACAAATGCTTGGTTGTGGCAGATTCCCCACTGCCATTGGTTTTCAGCAAAATATATAGTATTTCGGGCAGCATGTACTGTAAACACATCAGATGTTGGATGAATGTTAATCGAATTTGGTGATTTTCTTGAAAGCATGGTGTTAAACATATTCAGATGCACTGGAAGTCAGTATCAGTGTAGATCAGCAAAAAAGAAAAAAACACATTTTGTGATATTCAAGGGCATATGATCATGTTATTCTGTTTTTTCATGTTTTGTCTATTTGCATAAATGCTTTAAAAGAATCTTTGCATTATGTTTATGTATTTTTAAGTACTCATCACAAAATACAAAATTAAGCTGATGTAACTGAAATTTTTTTTTTTCTCCAATTCATCCCCTGTACATAAATTCTATATTTAAAACTTAATGATAAAATAAACTTAATTCAAAACAAACAAAAAAAAAACCCCTGAAAATTGTGTTAAATAGAAAAAAAAGAGTGGCTTGACCTAATATAATTAAGTTGGGGAGATTCAGTTACATTACCAATTTAATTACCCAGTTCAAATACATTAAAATATATGATTTTAAATTCATTCTAATTTAAAAAAAACACATGTTGATTTAAATTAATAAAATTGCCACATATTTTTCTTAAGGAAGTATTTGATTTTGCAGTGTACTATAAAGAATATAGTTTATTTTATTAAAAAAAGGCTAAATAATTCCCTAAATTGGGTGGCATGGTGGTGTGGTGGTTAGCACTGTCGCCTCACAGCAAGAGGGTTGCCGGTTCGATCCCGGGTGTGGGAGCCCTTCTGTGCGGAGTTTGCATGTTCTCCCCGTGTCAGCGTGGGTTCTCTCCGGGCACTCCGGCTTCCTCCCACAGTCCAAAGACATGCAGATTGGGGATTAGGTTAACTGATAACTCTAAATTGTCCGTAGGTGTGAATGTGAGCGTGAATGGTTGTTTGTCTCTATGTGTCAGCCCTGCGATAGTCTGGCGACCTGTCCAGGGTGTACCCTGCCTCTTGCCCGATGTCAGCTGGGATAGGCTCCAGCCCCCCCGCGACCCTCAAGAGGATGAAGCGGTTAGAAGATGAATGAATGAATGAATGAATTCCCTAAATTGCTGGCCACTGTAGTATTTAACAAATGACACTTAAGCAAGTGGAAATGAAACATCTGTTGGAAACCACTCACTTTTCAGTGATGCATTAGTACATATCTAGTGTGTACAAGTATTTTCAGGAGCAGGATGGTGTGCGTGAAAAGAAACTACAATGTGTGTGTTCATGGTAATGAAGCAAAATTGAAACCCAGTGCAACACTGTAGCTCACTGATGTATTTTAATTGTTTTTGGAGCTCTATGGCACAGAGGACCAAAACGTGGATTTTATACACACACAATACTATTACACACATTCATTACTGATTTGGGTCCTTTTAGGGGATTTGGGACCATAAAAAAATATAGAATATTGCTGGACTTGTCAAGTTTAACCTTTAGCCTAAATCTTAATGCTTTACCCAATCTTAGTCCTAAACTGAAAATAAAATTGCAAATACGTCCTTGAAGTAAAGATGCAAAACATGGAATCTGGTTATCTTTCTATTATGTAAAGGAATTTATTTTCAAATGTATGTCAAAGTAGAACACCAAACACATTTCACTGAGGGATCTCATAGCTCCAGTTAGCAGTTAAGCAGATATGATGACATATAATTGCTACATCTCTCTTGTGAACACACACTGGCAGCTGCACACACAGGGAGTGAGAGTGGAGCAAGAGCAGGAAAGTGTGCAGCACTCTGCTTGTGGGGCTCAGTATGCAGATAGAGGATGCAGCAGCTACCAGTGACTCTTTCCCCTCACCCTCCATCCATCTGCCCCCTTCGTTCGATCTGCCCTCCTTCTATCCAGTCTTTGCATTAACTTGCCACCCTCTCTCAACTCCTCACCGGTTCCTCCAGCACAGACCGGGGGCCATCCTACCTTCCACAGCCGTGCAGGATGTGAGGGAAGCAGGTAAGAAGCCCTCAGATTTCTCGTTATGGCTGGCTGGCCGGCTCTCTTTCTCTCTCTGCACTGCACTGGCAACAGTTCTTCATTTGTTAGTGCATGCTGTGATACAGACTGTGCTGGATGATTACAGACATTCATGTTCTGAAGTGTCTGTGTGAGGATTTTCGAGCAGAAGAGGCTTTGACAAGTGTGTATACTGGTCAGATGTGTTTTTGAGGTGATTATTAGTGCGGTATTGTGGAATCAGGAGCAAAAGTATTGACTGTAATTGTAAATCTGAGGTGGCACATCTCGAGTTTAGTTGTGTCATTGGATACTATTAAATTGTGGACTGGATCAACCAAATGTTCCCTGGCTAGAGAGCTGAGGGAGGGGCTTGTTTTAGAGTGGTATCTTCAGGCAACTTTCTCCTGGTTACTCAGCACCACTGGGACAGAAATACATTCATTAATGTATATTCTCAAACTGGAATGATAGAAAATAATAATATGTGACTGTTATACATTCACTTTAAACTGCAGCTAATAATCCTTCTCATTATACATTCATTGATTTATATTTTAATCCATCTTATATCTAAAAAACATTAAGAATGCCCATCACAATTACCCAGAGCCCAAACTGCCAGGTTTAAATGTCTTTTCTTTGTCTCAGTCCAAACCAATGACATTCAAACACTGGAGAAGCTGGGAATGGAAAGCTTTGGTGTTTCCTTTTGATGAACTTCATCAATTATTAATGTGGTTGTCAGTAATACAAACTATTAACACAACACTGACATTATCACCTTATAAAGTTATTATAGTCAGAGTGTAAGCCAACAGTTGCCAATTTACACAGCTAGCAACACAGAACAGCATTAGCATTTATTTGGAGCAGTGTTTGTGTCCACCCGTGTCCAATATTCATTCTCCTGTTAGCTCTAGTTTGGTCTCCAACACCCACAACAAAAATAAATCTTGCTCTTTAACTGTCCGCTCCGTGATCAGCTAGTCTTAAATTGTCTGTCTGCTGTTTGCTGCTGATCAGGTAGTGTATAGTGGGTTTATCAGAGCATTTCCATTGAAGACAGCTGCTTGCTGCTGCTGCTGCTGCTGCTGCTGCTGCTGGAAAGCAGCTTGATGAGAGTACTGAGACTTGACCAATGAGTAGGCTAAAGCTATGGGCTGATAAATAAGAAATAATAAAGACTCACAGGATGATTAAAAGCTGTGTAGAGGTAAAGGGAACTGCAGACCTGGTGATAATTCTCTGTTGGTTCATCAGCGCAAGTGTCATCTTTCACCTCATGCGTTGTCATAAGAACCATTGTTAATATAAAATATTGTGCAGCTTTAAGGTTTTGCCAGGTTGAGACACAGAAACTTACAAGTAAAGGGAAGTAGAAGAATCACTGTCACATGCTGTGTTGAACCATCCATCCAGCCAAACTTCATTCCTGTGAGGTTTTGCACTACTAGTGGACACAACTGTTCTTCTCATCCCTCAAATTTACAAATTTCTTTTTGATGATGGTTCACCTCTCGAAAAGATTTGACTCATCTTGGATTCTGGATTGACCCTGAACTCTCCTTTAAGCCCCATATTGATTTTATTATAAAAAGATTATGGCTGTTTGAGTTCACTTTATCGTTAAATCAATTGCTTTATATTTCATGTCAGAAAATGAATAATCACACAACGAGTATTACCTATTATTGATTATGCTGACATTGTCTATCAGAACACATCTGACACTCATCTTAGATCTCTTAATGTGCTGTTCAATTCTTTACGTAGATTTGTTTTGAAATTTCCATATAGAACTCACCATTGTTTTATGTACAAATCGCTGAACTGCCTGCAGCATAAATCTTGAAGGCAATTTCACTGGCTTCAATTTATCTTTAAATGGGTTTACTTTGATGGTCCACCTTACTTGAAACAGAGTTTGATTCCATACAACTCCTCTTATTCACTTATACATATGCCTTAACCATTTTTCTTTGTTCCTAGAATTTTTAAGAAAGTTGGATCTAGGTCATTCCAACACAAAGCTCCATCTGACTGGAATAATCTTCGTCTTTTTTTGAGATCTGTTACTTCTTCTGTTGCTTCAGGACTTCGTTATATTCTCTTTTAAAAACAACCTGCTCATGTTTTTAATTTTTAGTAATTGAACATTCCTCTGTGTTGATAGGATTGTTTTTGGTCATGATTTCCAGTTTCAATTATTTTGTGCATTGTGCTGTGGGTGGGGTATGGGTGGGATGGGGAGAGGGTGTATTCGTTGTGTATGTTTGTTATGTAAGACTGTTTTGTTTGTATGCCTTATTTTTTGTATTTATGTCTATAGGACCCGCTTGAAAATAAAATGCTATCTCAAGGGGCTATCCTTAAACAAATTCAATATGGGATGGGAATCTCCCAACATCAGGCATAAATGTCAGATGCTTCAACTTTGGAATAGACTTGTGAAGATGTCTGATCAAAATATTTATTTTGGACCATTGTCATCCCTGGGCTAATGGGTTGAGTTGACATATTTTATTTGAGCAACTTGTAACTTATTTTTCAGAGCAAGTTAACCTGTGATATTCATGAGATCAGGAGTAAAATGTTTCTCATGTTTAGAGAAAAATGTGCTGTTGATATGTTGTATAAACCAAAACTTCAAACTTACTTTCTTATAAAGAATAGCTGCAGTGTGAAACGTTATGTGAAGTATAATCCAATCAAAAAACATAGATCCCTGTTTGCACAGTGCGCTAAGGAACGTTACCATTAGCCTTACAGTATGGAAGGTTTAACGCTACCCTAGAGGAGAACAGATTGTATTTCTTGTGTAATTTAAAGGCGCTGTATGTAAGAATGTGGCAAAAACGGTTACTGCACTCAAATTCAAAATACTGCCACGAGTCGTGTCTGCCCCAGAGTTGGGTATAACGCGTTACAAAGTAATGCGTTAGAGTACTTTGATTACTTTCTGCAGTGACGAGTAACCTAACGCGTTAGTTTGCTGTTTGAGTAATCAAATACTTCAGTACATTTTCAAACAAGACATCAGTTACTTCCGTTACTTTTAGAACGCTGGTCCTTCGGCTTCGAAGCAGCAACGGCTGTCATTATGCCTGGTACACGCTACACGCTGGTACTAACCAATTATCCCCGGTCGTCTTTCACGGCGTGTGTGATGTCATCGGGTTATTCTTGTCCTATTTTTATTTCACTATTATTTGATTCAGAACTGTGTCTGTTCATGTGCCAGCCAACATGTTGTTGTAGTCATCTAAAAGCGTCAGCAGATGGCAGGAGCTACATTTGAAGCGCCATACGTAAACTATCAAGCTACTTTATCTTCCAGAAGAAGTTCTGACAAAAGTTTCAGAATAAAAGCCTATTTAGAAAATGGAGGGATTCTCTCAGCCGAGGTTATAAGGGGCTTTTAATTTGAAACAACTGTTGAGTTTGAAATGACGGTGCAATATGTTAACTTTATAAAGACAACGGAGCGGATAAAAAGTAAATATATAAACACACAGAGGGATTAATAAATAATGGACCGTCTATAATGTAGTTTGTTTCAAATGAAGCTGGGAGCCTCTGCAGTTGTGGTGAGTAAAAGTCCCACCGCTATTTGTTAATGTTAATACTTTATGTCCGACTGTGAGGATGTACCATTGTTTGCTAGCTTGATGCTAATGACAGTAACGTTAACTCAGTGGGTTGACAAAGTGCCTCTGCTGTTTCGCACCATATTTCCCCCTTTTACTCTGTGTGGTAACATCCCTAGAGGAAATATTAAAAATGCTGGGGTGTTGTCATACAGTTGTCTACGGCAGCAGATCGTTCTGTGTTTCTACTGGTCAAAGTGACGGCTGTGATAGGAGAATTGGATCTCAGTGAAGGGCAAGTGGTCCATAACTTTAATTTTGGAGACAAAAAAATGTAGGCTTAGCGCCCTGTGGTCCATTGCCCAATAGGAAATGTAGAATACTCAAAAGTACTTTAAAAGTGTTTGAGTTACTTTTCTCAGGGAGTAACGTTGGAAGTACTTTTAAAGTAATTGAGTTACTTTACTCAGGGAGTAACGCAGTAAAGTAACTGGTTACTTTTTTAAAAAGTAA
>NC_065506.1:2583442-2599764 GCF_006386435.1 Epinephelus moara | reverse complement strand
TCTGTACGACATCTATTGCACGTCTGTCCGTCTGGAAGAGGGATCCCTCCTCAGTTGCTCTTCCTGAGGTTTCTACCGTTTTTTTTTCCCCATTAAAGGGTTTTTTTTGGGAAGTTTTTCCTTATCCGCTGCGAGGGTCATAAGGGCAGAGGGATGTCGTATGCTGTAAAGCCCTGTGAGGCAAATTGTGATTTGTGATATTGGGCTTTATAAATAAAATTGATTGATTGATTGATCTTTTGGTTGGATGATCATGAAAAATTTGATCGGGGCGTCGGTGGCTTAGTGGTAGAGGCTGTTGCCGCAGCAGCCCGGGTTCGGATCCAGCCTGTGGCCCTTTGCTGCATGTCATCCCCCCCTCTCTCTCCCCCCTTCACTCTTACCTGTCCTGTCCATTAAAGGCAAAATGGCCAAAAAATGTGATCAATATTTTCTTATCTTCAGACAAAAAAGTGTAGGAGATGTTTCTTTTACCTGCTTGACAGTTTCGACTGTGACTCCAGTCTTCCTCAGAAGTGTCATCCGACGAGTTGCTGACGTGTCATTTTCCAGCTGGCCGACCCAACAGACCTATCAGAATCTGTCGGGCCGGCCACCCCCCCCCGTTGGATGGTCTCTGGAGGAGGGAATCCCAGGTGTACAAGAGGGTGTATCACAGCCATCACAGATCACTGCAGGAGAAATAACCACATTATGGACTGGGACAAGGGCAAAATAATCACATCAGAGACCAATAAATTCAAGCGTTGGATAAAAGAGGCAATCGAAATCAGGAAGCGGGCGAGCGGCACCATCAACCGGGACGAGGGGGCGTAGGCGTACACCCTCTGTTTGTGTGCAAGACACAAAAATAAAGAAATCATCATCATCATCATCATCATCATCATCATCATCATCATCATCACTAATGCTGTGTTCAGAGGGCTTGGAGGTTTCCAAGGACCTGATGTGAAAAGCCAGGAAAAGCCCCTACTTCCGGGAAAAGTGCTCTCATCACCTCACATGCATGCCCACAAGAAGATTTCCCTCATTAGATGTACAGTACAGATGTGAAGCCCTGACTGTATCTGACTGATCTTTAATGAAAACTGTTGTCATGTATTTTTTTCCTCTGAAAATATTAATCTTCTTGTCAGACACTTTATTCAGACAATTTATTTAGCCTATGTAGTTGAGGGGACAGGTCTGCTCTGCAGCAGCAAACTGATATGATGCTGATTTACATGAGAATTCATGTAAAATGGAGGTTAAACCATGAACATAAATTACAGAACGCCTGTAAAACATTTTAATAAATTAATGTATCATAATCAAAACAATTGGAGACTGAGAACAAACTTGTATATAAGTCTGACGACATTTTAATAAACTGACATCGCATCGGACAGGATGTTAGGTGTTTCTGTGACTTCCTTTACGGACTGAAGGCAGCGGAAAACTGTCCGACCTGACAGCAGCTTTTTGTCACCACCCCCTGCCCTAGCCGCCTACTCTAGTCTACTTTCCAGGTGAGGCGCAGTTCACCTCAAACGAGCCTAATGTCATGCCATGCGTGTTTTCATGGAGAGCACACAATGGAAAGCAGCCACAGGACTCCAGCAGCTGTCAATTATCTTGTTAGGCTGAGTGGAAGGATCAGGGAAGAGAGAGAGGGGAAGGGGTAGAGGGGATATTTTGCTAAATTTGGCTTGTGTCCGTGCAACTTCTTTGTTACCCAGCAGTGTGCTGCATGTTTGGTGAGAGATGTGGGACGCATTGTACTCTGTGTATGGACTCCAGTAAAAACCAGAGCTCTGGAACCAAAAATCCCTGTTTGTCTCATGCCCTTCATTCCTCCATCATGCTCTGCACCTTCATGCCACTGGGTTCATCCTGGTCAAAGAGGTTTACTATCATCCAAACCCTACTGTATATGTGGTGTCAAACGTGGGATGAGATGCGGCCAAATTGAACGAGTAGAGCTTTGAGAGCTGACAACATGGGACCTAAAGCTCAAGCCAAAGCTCCAAGGACGGATGTTGCTGAAGACGGCCTGGAAGAGGGTGCTGCAGGAGGGGTGCCTGTGATCATACACCCTAGGGAGGGGCACCTGGGGCCTGCAGACATGGACTCAATTACTGGCATGTTGCAGCAATGTCTTCACTTCCAACGCAACCTAAGTGAAAGGTGGGAAAAAGAAACAGTTAAACAAGAAAAAAGGTGGCGCCACATGCAGATTCAAGTCAAACAGTCTCAGAGATGAACTAGAGCAGCAGCAGTGAGGAGAGAGTGACCCCCAGCTGAGCACACCACAGCCCCCGCAGCATGAGGAGGGGGAGCAGGTATCCCAGTTCAGTGCCTGCAGTGAGCCAACGGGTAGGGGCTGGGGGCAGGCAGCAGTTCCCCGACAGGAGGCGGGGGACGATATTGAACAGTACCTGACCAACTTTGAGCACCTGGCAGGAGCATATCAATGGCTGGAGGTCGACTGGGCAGTAGGGCTGATTCCACACCTGACTGGAAAGGCATGAGCAGCATATGTAGCCATGGCAGCAGAGGACACGTTTGACTACATGAAGGTAAAAGAAGCCATCATTGCCAAATATGAAATCAACAAAGAGGTTTATCGGCAGAGATTCAGAGAGCCTGACATCCGCCCTCATAAGAACCCAAGAGAATTTTACAATGGACTTAAAGACTTGTACAGCAAGTGGATCCGGATGGAGAAGAGGACCAAGGACCAGGTTGGAGAGATCCTCATTCTGGAGCAATTCTACTGCTCCCTCTCTCCAGAACTGAGAGTGTTGGTGACACAGAGCCAGCATGAAAAGCTGCTCAACTGGTGGAGACCTTCCTAGCTGCCCGACAAGGGTCCAAGAGCTACTGGTTTGAGGTTCCACAGAAGTCCAGCCCTGCTCGTGGTAAGACAATAGGGTCAGGGGGTGGAGGTGGTCCTAGGGAACCAGAGCCAGCTAGGCAGCTAGAAAAGCCTGTAGTTCCTATTAAGTCAACTGCTAAACCTGTTTGCTTTTACTGTGGTCAGGAAGGTCATATTAAGCCAGAATGTCCAGGCAGAAAAGGTAAAGCTGTGTATATTTGCACTGTTCCTTGCCCCTGTCAGAGTTACAGCTGTCGGGGAGAAAAGCAGCAGGTCACTACAGTAAAAATCAATGGTAAACCAGCCCAAGCTCTTCTTGATACTGATAGTACACAGACGCTAATTCATCCATCGCTTGTCCCGAAGGAGGGTCCCCTCAGGAAGCCAGTCCTTGATATTTTTTGTGTACATGGTCATCATAGAGCTTATCTTATGACAGTGGTGTATCTTGAGGTAGCAGGGCAAACTTACCTGATGTCGGTGGGGTTAATAGACAGCTTAGCCTATCAGGTTATCTTGGGTCAGGATATTCCAGTCTTCAGGAATTGGTCCAGTCGTGTAGACCAATTAACACTGTCACTGGGTCACAGACATAGACCCAGGGATTGGAGGAAGGGGGAGTAAGCAGGAACCAGGCAGGGCCAGCTGAAAATGTTCAGGGTCCAGAGGAGCTAGTTACCGAGCCCCGAGTTCAGGTTAAGCCAGAGATTCAGGGTCCAGCTGAGAAAAATCTAAATGTTCTCTCTGAGTTACCTTACTTTGACTAGGATCTCAAAAATGGTACTGTTAAAGTAAGGAAAAGTAGGAGGCAGAAAAGGCAAGAGAAGATGGCAGAGACAGTAAGAAAAGGTTCAAGGCTAGCGGAGCCAGAGGCTTGTGAAGCTGACAAAAGTTGTGATTTTCTACAGCTTCAAAGGCAGAATGAGTCACTGCAGGATTTCTTTAGACAAGCAGCTGTTGTGGTCAGGTGGCAGGGGAAGACTATTTCCTCAGAGACACGGTGCTGTATTACAAAGCAGATCAAGATGATGGGGAAAGGCTAGCGGTTCCGCAGGGGCTCCAGGAACAGGTGCTAAAGCTAGGCCATAGTATCCCCTGGGCAGGTCATCTAGGGTCTAAGAAGACCTAGGACAGGATAGCCAGCAGGTTTTACTGGCCAGGTTTGAGCACACAGGTACAAGAGTATTGTCAGTCATGCTCAATCTGTCAGCTAACAGGGGATAAGAGGGTTCCCAAATTCCCATTGCAACCACTTCCAGTCATTGATGTTCCATTTAGCCGGATAGCTATGGACATTGTTGGCCTGTTAGAACAAACACAGTTAGGGCATTGCTATACAGTACTTGTAAATTGTGATTACAGTACTAGATATCCTGAGGCATTTCCCCTTAGAGACACCATTGCTAAGCAGATAGTAGGGCATTGACGAATACTGCATTTTAGTATTCATCGAATACTTCCCAAAAGTCGACTAATAGTCGAATATTCGCCGGAAGGTTTTTTTTTGTTTTTTTTTAATCCATGCGGCACCGCTGCTGCCAGCCCTAACCCTCTACACTGAGTTTGCCTCTGTTAATGAGCATAAATACACAATGTATTTGCTGTCATACATTGTGGATAAGCGTGAATTTTGTTTACCCTCGTTCAGAGTGAGCGATAGAGAAAGAAAAAAAAGAGCATGGATGCGCACCTGTTCAGTTACATAAATATACATATTGCAGAGGAGGTTTTGGGAGGATTCAGTGTGTGTTTACATTTTGTTAATCTTTTATACATTAGGAAGTCTCACTATTATTTGCTATTCATTTTAATAAGTTCTAAAATATATTTTTTATCTGCCGGTCGTAAGCAGAGCACAGCGCCCGAATGTTTAATTTTTACTGTGTCAGACATGGCACTCTAAATAGTGCATTTTAATCTTGTTAGTTAACGGTTAATAATCGGATAATGAGTGTCGGCTATCGGTCAGAAAAAAGTCAAATTGAACATTGCTATGACATACAAAATGATTTTTCAAACAATTCTACATTTAACAACAACCATGCCATATATAACTTAAGTTACATCCACCTTCGGTCGTTGGATGCTGTTTTAAAAGCTCTGAATATGTCCCATGCTCAAACTGTTTGAAATACAAGATCAACATCGGATATAACTTGTGAAACAATTGTAGCAATCTCGTCAATAAACATAAATGTCCACAGTGGCGCCCCTTAAGAGTTGACGTCACACACACACTACACTAGTCTCACATGCCCACAGTGCCCCCAGCTGCATATCTGCTGTAGATCATTAATGTAGATGCCATGCCACCGCTTTATTACAGCACCGGGCTTTTGAAAAAAGAAAAACAAGAAAAAGACAAATACCCGACTGTGACGCACAGTTTGATAGTCGAATATTCGAATAGTCGACTATTCGGTGAAACCCCTAGCAGATTGCATACGTATGCCTTACTGCAGCTCTTCTCAAGAGCTGGTATTCCATCTGAAATTTTGACAGCTCAGGGCACAAATTTTCTGTCAGATACACTTAGGCAGGTGTACAGGTACAACAGAATTCTTAAAAGCATGCTGAAGAAGTTCATCTCCACCAACGCCAAAGACTGGGACAAGTGGCTCCCTTGTCTTAGGTTTATTGTGTCAAAAGCCTTTTTATGTCTATGGATATTCCAACTGTATACAGATTTTGGTCTAGTGAATTTGTAATTTCCTCAGCTGTATCTATTAATGCTAGTGATGTTGCTCTGATTGATCTGAATCCATATTGACTTTCAGCGAGCAATTTGTGTTTGTCTATGAATTTTTCCAACCGGTTATTGAAAAGCTTTTCTAGAATTTTTGAGAATTGAGGTAGTAAAGACACAGGTCTGTAGTTTGTAAAATGGTGTTTGTTCCTAGATTTATACAGAGGTATGACTTTTGCTGTTTTCATTTTGTTTGGAAATGTACCGGTTTGAAATGATAAATTACAGATACATTAATGGTTTTGAAATTCCCTCAATTACCCTTTTCACAACAGTCATATCAGTGTCATCACAGTCACTAGATCCTGTTTGTACATTTAGCAACAGTATCTAAAATTTCTTTCTCATCCACTGCTGTGATGAACACTGAACTCAGATTTCTATCAATGAAAATATCATTCTTCTCCTCAGATGTTCCTGGATCAGGGATTTGTTTTGCAAGATCAGTTCCAACACTTACAAAGAATTTATTGAAACCGTTAATCACTTCATTCATATTATACTTTTCAGTGTTATCAAAATATTTAGGGTAATTTACTTGTCCAGAACAATTTTTATTACAGTGTTCAATATTTTCCTTATACCTTATATGTTATTCTTGTTATCATCAAATAGTTTGTTATAATATTCTTTCCTAGTTATTCTTATAAAATTAGTTAACTTCTTTTTATATTTTTTATATTTATTTTCTTCCTCCTTAGTTCTCTGTCTTATGAATTCTCTATAAGTGTATTTTTCTTTTTGCAGGCATTTTTAAATCATTTTACAATGCAATGTATTCACTATTGTATTATAATGTGAGTTTTTGTTACTCTAAGCAGACTTACCAAGGGTCAACCCCAGTGCATGGTTTGCACCTAAAAATCATAAAAATCATCAGTAAATATCTCATGAACTTATAAACTTTGAAGCTTAAAAAAGGTCTTAAAAAAGGTGGTTGCTAAATGAGACTACAGAGCATCATCACGCCAAACACGGCTTTACAGTCTTTGCTATAATAGTGACGTTATGTCATGTGACTGTAATGTAGTCTGTTTATAGCCTAACATTAGCTCTTTACTTCTAGCAGATGCATTTAGGCTCCATTAATCATGACATTGGTGAAGATTTTCTTGCCGAACATTTGTTTGCAACAGATCTTATTTTCGGAAATAATCTAAAATCCAACTGAAAAGTTCCATAGACTTTTGGATGAGAAAACCAGAGTGATGATAACTTCAACATCTGCCTACAGAAAAACATCATCCCTGGAGCACTTGGAGCACTAGCTTCTCGTTTAGCAGCTAACAGCAGCTAACGTTAGCACACAGCACACACCCACAGCAGTGAGCAGTAACTGTAATTGACGGCTGTTTAGCTTGTGTTTATATGATTGTGAAATTTAACAGAGATGTTCAATCATGTATTTATTAGACTGAAAGAACTCAGAGAGCAAACTTCCCACTGACACACTGTGGGCAAAGAAACAACACTAATAATATGATCTTATTACAAACAAATTTCTTGTTTGAAAGCATTGTAAACTGGATGGATATGAAGAAAAAAACATGTTCTGTGTAAATTTTGTCTCATTACTGAGTCATAAGACAGACCCCTGAGATTTAACCTCTTCAACATCACTGGAGATCTAAAAGCTTAATTGAATAAATGCTTATTTCAGCAGTTATTTTATTCGTTTTAGAATGTTTTTACCTCAGTTTTATGTTTTTATACAGCAATAGTAAGAGTAGTCCCTGCTGACTATGCAGAGAAGTCTTTAACTATAATTTCAGAATTTGAGTCTGGTTTTATAATAATTGACTACATTACCAATTTATATTTCTTCATCCCATTTATTCATTCAATTCCATCCTTGTAGTTTGACAGGTTGGCCTGGAGCCAAGGGAACCAGGTCCCACAACATTAGGATAGAGGAGGATCCTAAATAGCCAGGGCTGATGTGGTGCAGCACAACTCACAACAATAATGGTTCTCAACTATGGATGCAGAGTAGCAGAGCGGACTTGAGGCTTGGGGTTCAGGCTTGGGGAGTTTAGCTTTATACTAGATCCTATTATTTCTCTAAGGAAGACAAGAGTTTTACAGCAGCAGCAGCAGTTGTTACTGCACAATAAGATGGAGAATTCATCTTGTACTATGCTGCTCAGTGTCCACACACCTTGCAAGGTCAATGGTTTAACTCCAGACTGCTGCACTGTGGTGCATTTGGGCTTCAGGATTTTTTTAAGCAGTTCATTTTTATGTTTTTGCATTTCCAGCAATGATTTGAAACACATTTCAGCCATCAGCATTCACAGTGCACTTTTTCAGGAAATGCATTATCTAGTTTTCATCTCAGCCATACACTTGTAAAGTTTTGTGACTCTATCTTGCATAGCTGCGACATTATCAAGCTGACAAAATCTGTCCAGACAGACAGACAGACAGACACCTGGAAAAACACTATGACTGAAAGAATATATTAGTGAATGAATGATCTTTATTGTCGCCATACCAGTGTTGTCACGGTACCAAAATTGGGACTTCTTGGTTGCTGGTAAACCGTTATCTTGTGCTGCGGAGCAGTATGGCAGCCATTGTCTGTGACCCCCGTTCCACCCACAACCTGCAGGATTCGCCTTTCGTTTCTGCTGCTGGTTGAAATCTGTACTCGCACAGTGTGCTCCTGAATTATTTCTTTTGCTCACACTAAACTGTTTTTAGTCGCAAATGCGAGTAAAATGCTCGCACCTAGAGCTCTGTGGAAAACAGACTCTAGTGAATATTTTTATTTTTATATACTTTATTAATCCTCCTGAGGGGAAATTCAATTTATCAATATCAAACTAAACAAAAGAAGACAGCCTGACAAAGACAAAGAAAAAGAAAAAACTCCAAAAGACTGAGAAGCTTCAGAATAAATAAACCAGCAACAATAGGATAAATATAGTATATTCTGTATATTTCACTTCTTGCCTAAATTTGAGTACTTACGTCAATTCTGGTACATTGAGAGCAAGTCTACCGGAGTCAAATTCCTTGTATGTACACACGTACTTGGCGAATAAAGCTGATTTTGATTCTGATTCTGAAATAAAACCAGCACTAGAATAAACAAGATGCCAGGTCACAAGAGTCACAGGTGCAAATACAATATCCATATAATGAAATACAGACATAAAAGAAACAACAATAAACAACAATAAAAGGACAACACCTACTACAACACATACTTTTTTGGAAGGTCCTTATTCTGAGAGACTATATATATTTACTTTATTTCAGACACAGATCTGGGGGGTATTCCATCAGCGTAGCTATGAATATCCAGACTAAGGTGTAATCTTGAAGTCTGACTAAACGCCAACTCCCAATCTAGCTCCAACCCGTTCCATCAAGTGAAATCAGCTGGCTCCAATTGACGCTAATTCAAGCCTCACCTGTTAAGCCTCAACTCATGCACGCGCCCAGGGAAAATAAAAAGCCCAAACTAGTCTAGTGCCGAAAATGTTGCAAAATGTCAAAAAGCAAAGGAAAGGATCGAGCGGAGGCTTTTTCTACGGCGGAGCAAACGCTCCTTATGGAAGTGTATGAGGACTATAAGGACATGATTAAGAAAAAGGCAATACTGCAGCAATTAATAAAGCAAGGGAGGTGGCGTGGCGGAATATTGCCGACAGACTAAATGCGTAAGTGACAAAGAAAATTCAGCATGTCAGCATAATATCATGTTATATAAATCCTGCATCAAAGGGACAAAATATATGTATGTGTCTATTAAAGCTAACAATTCAAGTCTGCCTAATGAAATTCATCACGTTTAAATTAATATTAGTGATAGACTGTTTATCACATTTATCTAATGATTCCTATGTACATTTCAGATGATGCATTTAATCAAACTATTTTATGTCAATCATCGCATTTATCACATAATTGATTGTAGATTACGACATTTCCGAAATGATCAGTTTATAGGAAATAATCACATTACATTTATCTACTGATTGTAGAAAATTCCATTTAGCAAATCCATCAATTCAGTGGAGATGAGGAAATCTATTAAGTGAATGCAGGTGATAGTGAATCAATTATCTATTTCTCATCATTTGGGAGTCAATTGTAAGCTCTATCCCTTATTATATAAAAATAAGGAAAATCCCCTTAAATGTATGGAATGTGCTATAGGAAGAGGAACAGACAGACCACAATGGTGTGTGTTTTAATGTGGTTGGTTTGTGTCATGGTTAATTCATAAATATAAAAGATAACCATATGTTAATGTGAACAAATCAAGCCCTATGCATGATGTATGGTGATGCTAGAAATAATCAAAATGAATAGAAAATACACCCTTTTTACCTCTCTGCAAACAGCTGCCTTACTTAGCCTCTCAGCATCACCAGCACTATACAGGAATGTATCGCTAGCAAAGAACCTCAGTGCAATACAGACTGACTGCACAGTGGTCAGAGACGTCTGTGGCGTGTGACCTTTATAATGTGTGGTTCCAGCAAACTGCATAGATCCACTATGCTTCACCTGCTGAACCGTTACCTCTCCCACAGATAGGAGTCTGTCTGTATCAGTGGGTTGGACCTGTCCTGGAAGACCCTTGGGGCTGGTGGTGGTTGGAAGGCCCTCTGAACAATGTGGGCCTCCTCATCAACAGGATCCTCGATGAAGGGGCATACCATCATTTCCTAATTTACTCTCTCTTGCTCTGCCTCTGTGTCTCTCTGGGTGTGTCCCTCTCCTTCTCTGGCTGTTGTCAGTTGACCTTAATTGGCTGTGAATTTGCTAGCCAGTTGGTAACAGAGTGGGGTGGGGATGGGAGGGCAATCACATACTCATGTGTTTGGTGTACATATACAATCTTTTTTAATGCCTCAGTTTCATTTTATTATAGTTTTGTTTTTATTAAATTGATTTTGGCTTTACTGATGTGTTTTTTTTTATTCTTATTTTTATTACATTTTAATTTGTTTTTTAATAGTTCATTTTTTTTTATTAATTATGTTAGATATTTTATGATCTACATATTATTTTATCATTACATGACAGTTGTGAGTGTGTAAAAGCACTGGCAGAACTGTGTTTTAGGTGTCTGTTGTTGTCTATTGAACCTTTTTTGATCATAGATGGAGCTAATCCTCACCTTAATCCTGCTACAGACCAGGATTGCCCAGCAGCATAAGTTACCATGGTTACTAGGCTGGGTTTCAGGTTAACCACCTTGATGGAACGGAGTTGTGGTTCAGTTTGATGGAACGGAAACCGGAGTTTAGCTCGATGTATCAGGCTTAGTCAGAACCATGGTTTCCATGGTTACCGATGTGAGGCTAATCTTAGCCACTTTGATGGAACAGAACTCTGGCTCACATTAGCCAGACTTGGCCATTTAAGCCTGGATTTGCCTTTAGCCTGCTTGATGGAATACCCCCCAGGTCCATAGAGCCACAAAACAAGACAAAAAACATACAATAAAAACAATCATACAATCAAACAATTTTAAAAGCTCCTATAGGGGCTGTTATGCCAATGTTTACGAAGTCCAGATGTATATCGAAAGCAGCTTAGCTTAGGGCTAGTGCCGGCGCCCCATGTACAGAGGCAATGTCTCGCCGCAGCGGCCGCAGGTTCAATTCTGGCTTGTAACCCTTTGCTGCATGTCATCCCCCAACTCTCTCTCTCTCCCCATTTCACACTGTCCTGTCAATTAAAGGCNAGAGCCACAAAACAAGACAAAAAACATACAATAAAAACAATCATACAATCAAACAATTTTAAAAGCTCCTCCTCTCCCCATTTCACACTGTCCTGTCAATTAAAGGCAAAAAGCCCAAAAAATAATCTTAAAAAAACCAAAAAATAATCTTAAAAAAAAAAAAAAAAAATTCCACTCAAGCAAAAAACTGGGATAATTAATCTCCTGTCCTCCTTGCTCCTGACAATCATCATGTTACTTTTCTTTGCATTAAATTTAATATCAAAATCTTTACCATACTGGGAACAAACATGTAGTAATTGCTGCAAACCTGCAGTACTACCAGGGGTCCGTTTCACAAAGCAGGTTTAGTGAAAACTCAGAGTCTGTTAACCCTGAAATGAGGGAAACTCTGAGTTTTCCGTTTCAAAAAGGGAGGTAACTCAAACCAGAGAAAGAGGGGTAACTCTAGCCTGTTTCAGAGAGAGAGGTAACTTAAGCTCTCGGTCTCTCGAGTTTCTCTCTGTCTCTGCCCTCTTTCAGAGCCACACACTCCATTTGATTTCCTCATTCATTCAGTCAACAGGCGAGTTTTGGCGTAGCGTAGTGCTGCCGTCTGTCATTTTAAAAAATGTCTGTGTTAGTTTAAATAGGCTTCATTATTTAACAAAACATGATATAGTTGAGAAGACATTTATGTGTGTGAAAACAGCATTATGTTGGGGATAAAACAACTGCACAGTCAAACAGCCACTTAATATTTACTTTACAATGTAAAACATGATCAAAATGAGGTACCCCCATGAGATTATGCCGAGGTCTTACCTGTTTGAACAATGTCTTTATATTTCATCCTAAACTGCTGCCAAGTGCGCTTCTCCCCCGTGGGATTGTACCTAAATGAAATAAATTAATAGGCTACCATTCAAGCAGTTTTCCCCTGTAATATTGTGATTGCAAATGTGGCAAGGAGTGGAGTTTTATAAATGTAAATAGGGAGGAACAATAGAAATAACTAAGGTGGGAAGGAAACTAACTTAGGGAAAGACAACGCCACCGGGGGACTTGCACCCCAGGATATGAAAACCAAATTCTGTAAGGGCACAGGGTCGAGATTGATGAGGCAGAGACAGTAGATAAACAAAACAAATATTTTAATTTATAATGCTGTAAAGGAAACCTAAAAAAAGGGAAACTGAAACTGCTGAAAGAAAAGATTGCAAACATATATGTTATTAAAAGAAACAATCTAAAAGAAGCCAACTATAGCAATACTAAAACTCTAATGAAATAAGTATAATAAACTAAAATCAGTGGGCTGAGACCTCAGTGGGGGCAGACTACTGGAAAAGTACCCCGTCTCACTAGTCTGGGGGGCAACATTACAAACACTACAACAAAACATGCACTAAAAGAGCCCCAGTGCCTACTTGCATGCAACAGGAGTGAGGTTCTCACCACGGTGCCTAGCCTCCCACCTGAGGACACCCAGTCTGCACTGAAAATCAACAAAAAGACACTTCCTGAAACAAAGAGAATCAAAAGTTAACAACACCAACAACAACACCAACAACCCAATTGATAACAATATCTCAAAACATACACTCAAAGAAAGATGTCAAAGACAAATGTATTTAAAGTAAGCAAACCTAATAAATCTGGACCAAAAGAACAAATCAAAACCATAAAAAATGAGCAAAGTAAGTAAATAAGGCCAAAACAGATGAAGCTGGTCCAAAAGGAAAAGAAATAAGGAAAAGAAAAGGCAAACTTAACAAAAACAAAAGCAAAACAGAACAGCAGCAGGTGAGCCTAAAACACAAAAAGGCACATGTTAGTGGGGAGAACAACTTTAAATCAACCAGAAAACACAAAATGGGGGCCCTACTCACCACCTTCAGCAGGCAACCACCACCAGGGACCAGCAAAAGGCTGAACTGAGCCAGCTGAGGCCTTTTATACTGCACCTGGGCAGGGGAAGGAGCTAAGGCAGGAGTTTTGCTGGACTACCTGGGTTGCGTTCACAACACTTCACTGTGGTTCACTACACAAAGGACTACATTTAAACTTACACATTGACCCGGGCAGCAATGTTCTCCCACACCGTCTCCCTCTCTTTTGCAGCTGCAGCGGTGTTGCACTTCTTTTTGAAAATGCGTGCAAACTCGCCGTATGAGCGCATTAAGATTTCTAATTCTAGTGGGGTGAAAAACGCAGCCCTCCTCTTCCCCGTTGCCATGGTGACTCGTCAAATCAGGGCTTCATTGATGCTGGCTTTTTATAGTTGTGGTGCACGCGCTTAACTCCAGGTGAAACTACTCCGAGTTGATTAAACTGATTCAAATCAGCTGTTCTGGAACTGGAAACTCAGAGTTTCCTATCTCAGAGTAGATCAACTCAGAGTTCAGTATTAGACTCAGAGTTTGTTAAACCTGCTTTGTGAAACAGACCCCAGGTCATCAGCATACACTAGTTGATTGACTACAGAGTTTCCAACTAGACATCCGGTGTTACACCCATTTAACGATATGGATAAATCATCCATGTATACATTAAATAAATAGAGAGACAGTATTCCGCCTTGATGCACTCCATTTTGAACATGAAAAGGAGCTGACAGAACCTTTGGTTTGCATACCAGAAGACTAGAATTGTAATAATATTGTTTTGTTTTTTGTTTATTGATTTGCACTTTAATATAAAACAATACACACAAAGTGTATTTCACATGGAAAGGAATGTTCTTTTAGTTTCCTTTTGTAGATGGGTAGGGAGGGTGAGCTGTCTATCAGGTGGATATACTTATTCCAGAAAATTACACCTTTGTATCTGATGGAGAACTGCCCTCTAGTGGTACGACAAAGTGGAATATGCAGGAGCTTAGATTGTCTAGTAGTTCTGGAGTGAATGTTTGAGTTATTATGAAAATATTGTTGAAAATGATTTGGAAGTGTGTGACCCTGATACTGAACCTTGAAAAGAAAAATACATGTTTCCACAATGTTTATGTTATAAACAGTCAGTATTTTCAATTTAGAAAATAAAGGGGCAGATGTGACTGTGGACTTGTAACTAGTGGCTATTCTAATAAAACGTTTCTGAATTAAAAGGAGTTTAAGTAGGTATGTAGGATAAGTACTGGCCCATACAATATTGCAATAAGTTAGGTATGGATATACAAGACTATAATAGAATGTTAATAAACCAGATCTGTTGAGGTATTTATGGACTTTTCTGATAATTAATTGATCAATATGTTCTTTCCAGGAGCATTTTTCATTAACAATTACCCCCAAGAAGCGAGTGGAATATACTCTCTGGATTTCTTTTCCTTCAATAAATACTTTGGCATCGTCAAATTTCTTCCTGCCAGCAAAATTGATATAATTTGTTTTCTTTATATTTAAAGCCAATTTGTTTAATTGAAACCATTTTGAATAGGCAAGGAGTCCAGAGTTAGCGTCAGTAATGAGGGTTTTAAAGTGCTTATGGGAAAGAAAAAGATTAGTGTCATCTGCAAATAAAATAGGAGATATAGAGCTAGATACAATGGCAAGATTGTTTATATAAATCAAAAATAATAAAGGGCCAAGAATTGAACCGTCATAACAGCTTTGTTAGACATACAATTACTGAAATAAACAAATTGGCTTCTATTGACAACATAGCTCTTAAACCATTTATAAACATGACCTTGAAAACCATATCTGGACAATTTTGACAATAAAACATCATGGTTCACCATATCAAACGCTTTAGACAGGTCAAGGAAAATACCCAGTGCGAACTCGTCATTGTCTAATGCAGAGGAAATTTGGTCAATGAGGTGTAATAAAGCCATGTATGTTGAATGTTTTTTACGGAAGCCATATTGATGGTTGTACAATATATTGTTTGAATTTATGTGTTGGAGGGTTCTTCTGTATACAAGTTTTTCAAGGATCTTTGAAAAACATGGTAATACTGAGATTGGACGATAATTAGTAAAAGCGCTTTGATCATCTGCTTTATAAATGGGAATGACTTTGGCTATCTTTAGGTCATTCGGGACAATGCCAGTTTCTAATGAAAGTGAAAAGATGAAAGTTAGTGGTTTGATAATGGAGCATTTTACCTCTTTTTACAAGAGTTGCTCTGATGTCATCATGACCTGCTGCTGATGGTTTGAGTTGATCTATAATTTTGAGTATTTCATTTGAATCAGGAGGATGAAAGCTACTAAAAGAAGAAAAGCAGCCATCAATATAGTCAAGGGGGCTTCCGCTTGGGGTAGGAACTCCAATAGTGGGACCCACATTCACAAAAAAATCATTAAACCTACATGAAATCTCATAAGGATTGGTGATGGTTTTCCCTGCTTCAACAAAATGACTTGGTGGTTGTAGCAATGTGTTTTCCCTATTCAGAAGCTGTTTAATAGTTGATCATGTTTCTTTAATGTTATTGAAGGTTTCTTTAAATTTCTCACTATAGTATTTTTTCTTTGCTGCTCTAATAATATGATTAAATTTATTTTTATACATTTTGTAATTCATTTGATTCAAGGGAGTGGGATTTTGTACAAATTTCTTATAGAGACAATTTTTTTTCTTTGAGGACTTCTGAATCCCACTAGTAAACCAAGGCTTAGAAAGGTCTTGCTTTCTGGCTTTCTTTGCTGTAACTAATGGAAAACATTTATCTAAAATAGAATTAAAGGGTTCAATAAATGCTTGGTATGCACAGTTTACATCAATTTGGGTATACACATTCTCCCAGGATAGACCATCAATTAGTTTTTTAAAGGGCCAGTGTGTAATATTTGGCATGATTTATTGTCAAATCTGAATCTGAATCTGAATATTCCACCCATTAATATATTTATATACGTGTATAAAAGCTATAAAATAAAATTCATTTGGTTTTCGTAGCCTTATAATTATGCTTTTATATATATACACCACGTTCCAAATTATTATGCAAATTGTATTTAAGTGTCATAAAGATTAAATTTTTTGTTTTTCAATTAAACTCATGGATGGTATTGTGTCTCA
>NC_065506.1:2573289-2581580 GCF_006386435.1 Epinephelus moara | reverse complement strand
CTCTGTAGATAGCATATTGTAGCGGCCCTGGGGCAGTGGTGAGTGTGAATGAGTGGAGTCAGCTGTCAGTCAGTGTTGGAGCAGAGAGGGGGAGGGCTGCCCCGTTGGGTACTGTAAGTGAGTATGTGTGTATGAAGTGTGTGTTACGCTAGAAGAGTCAGAGTTTGGGACAGAGTCTTTTACGTGCTACCCCCTGGAGTGTTACCGGAGTTTTTGGAATGCTCAAATAAACGGGCCTTTTTCCCGAATGCTACTCTGGTCTCCTGCTCGTGAGTGATTCATTACAAAATCGTAACATGTGTGATATCGTCGGATATCCATTAATGGAAGGAGACATCTCTTCAGTTGAGCTGACTTTATTTTCAGGACTGCTCAGGCACCATCATAACACAGCACAACCTGTCGGTACCATCTTGTGTTACTCTGCTATAGACACACTGCATAATCATCAGATGCAAAATACAGGTGCTCCCTCTACAGGCCTTGAACTGTAATAACATGCAATAGCCACTTTACAACATCCCTCCCCTCTTAAGTTCAAACTTCACAGTTTACAGGCAATCTAACGCAACATAACATAAATTGACTGTATGACCAAAACATAACCACAAGCATCCTCTGTTGACATTTTTCCTTTTTCTTTTTTGTATATACCAAAAAAAATAAAAAATAAACATATATAAATCTTAAAACTATTAACTTTTCAGTCTCAGCCCAAAATATGATAAAGGAAATGAGGATACGGTTCAGTTTTCACTGTAGAACTACCCTACTTGCTTAAAGAAAACAATGTATTTTCTCTGCATAGTAAACATAACTTTTACTTCACAACAAAGTCTTTCATATGGGCTGGTGGTCTCCTGTTTCTTTGAGATCTGATCAACTCCTTAGTGGGCGAACCACCAGGTGTACTGTTCTCCTTATTCTGATTCACAGTAGGGAGAACTTTATCATCCACTTGTGTGGTACTTGTGTCCTGTGGCCCTATGTTGGTCACTGTTGGAGGTACCACATATTCCTCAGGTATTGAATCTGGTATCAGAACTGGCAGATCTTGCTCCTGTCTGCTGACCAGTTGATCCACGTGTCTCCTGACAACTTTACCATTTCCCAGCAGCACTGTGTAAGAAACTGGTCCTGTGATCTCCTGTATCAGTCCTGGTACCCATTTAGGTCCACATCCATAGTTTTTGGTATAGATCGAGTCTCCTGCTGCAAAGTTGCGCTCTTTTGCATGTTGGTCATGGTGAGCTTTTTGGCTTGCTTGTTTGACTCCACCTTTTTTTTTTAAATCGGGGTGTATGAGATCCAGTGTACACCTCAACTTCCGACCCATCATCATCTCAGCAGGTGAAAGTCTAGTAGTTGACTGTGGAGTGATGCGATAGCTAAACAGAGCCCTGTTTAACCTTGTCTCCACTGTGTCACCGCTGCTCTTTTTCATGAGCTCTTTAAAAGTCTGTACGGCCCTTTCCGCCAAGCCGTTGGATGAAGGGTGGTACGGTGCTGATGTGACATGTGTGATTCCATTTTGTGTCATGAAATCTTTGGTTTGTTCGCTGACAAAACACTGTGCATTGTCAGACACGATCATCTCTGGAATACCATGTGTACTGAAACTGTTTCTCAGACAGTTTATTGTGTTTGCTGATGTAGCTGATGTTACTGGATATACATCTAACCACTTTGAGTGCGCATCCACAATGACTAAGAACATTTTATCCATAAAGGGACCTGCATAATCTATGTGGAGCCTCCTCCACGGCTTCTCTGGCCACTCCCAGGGGTGGAGTGGTGCACAGGCAGGTGCCTTTCTGTGTTCTTGGCATGTGGTGCATGACTTTACCTTGTTCTCTATGTCATTGTCCATATGTGGCCACCACATATAACTTCATGCCAGTCCTTTCATGCGGCTCATTCCCGGGTGTGACTGATGTAACTGTTCCATCATGGGAGCACACAGTCGTCCTGTACACTCAGCTCTTGTTGTCTTTGTCGATAATGCACAAAGTCTCTGTCCTGATTCTTTGGCCATCCTCTCAGCACATACTCACGTACTCGTGAGAGTATAGGATCCTTAGTTGTCCATTTTTTAAGCTGCTCTGAAGTCATCAGTGGTGGATGCTCCTGGTCCAACATTAGTACATGTTCCTCTGGTGCTGAAACACTTGGTGTCTCTGGAAGTGGGAGACGGCTAAGAGCGTCAGCGTTACCATTGTTTTTACCTGCTCTGTACATGATAACATACTCATATGCTCTTAACAGTACAGCCCATCTCATTATCCTCTGGGATGCTATCTGTTGCACCGCTTTCATCTCATGGAATAAACCTAGTAGTGGCTTATGATCTGTGTAAATCACAAATTTCCTTCCATACAGATACTTGTGAAAATACTGCACCCCAAAGATGACAGCTAGTCCCTCTTTATCTAGCTGGGAGTAATTCTTCTCTGCGGCTGAGAGCGTGCATGATGCAAACCCTATAGGTTTCTCTGCTCCATCTGACATGCGGTGAGCCAGCACGGCTCCAACTCCGTATGGAGAAGCGTCACAGCACAGTATCAGTTCTTTTTTTTCATCATAGTGCACTAACACACTGCTTGATTGCAAAAGCTCCTTTGACTGCTTGAAAGCTTCTTCTTGCTCGGGTCCCCAAGACCACAGTTCATCCTTCCTCAACAACTTATGCATAGGTGCCAGTAATGTTGACAGGTTTGGCAGGAACTTATTGTAGAAGTTCAACAGTCCCAAATAAGCTTTTAGCTCCGTCACTGATGTGGGAGTGGGGGCCTCCTGAACTGCTTTCATCTTTGCTGGCAGTGGATGTAACCCTGTCTTATCCACTCGATGTCCTAAGAATGTCGCTTCTTTCTCCATAAACTCACACTTGCTCCTTTTTAAGCGAAGTCCTGCATCCTCCAGTCGCTGCAGTACTTGATCCAGTGTTTGCAGGTGATCTTTATCATCCTTTCCTGTCAGAATGATGTCATCCAGATACACTGCAACATTTGCTAATCCCTGCAGCACACCCTCCATGGTACGCTGAAAAATGGCTGGACTGGAGCTCACACCAAAAGGTAACCTTGTATATGTGAACAGTCCCTTATATGTGTTCACTGTGACATATTTCCGTGATTCCTCATCCAGTACAATCTGTTGATATGCATGGCTCATATCTAACTTGGTATATTTCTCTCCTCCAGTTAGACAGGCTATCATGTCCTCCATTTTTGGAATGGGGTGCTGCTCAATAGGTGACACTTTGTTTACTGTGAGTTTATAGTCCCCACAAATTCTCGCTCTGGTGTCTGGTTTTAAGACTGGTACAATGGGCGCAGCCCATTCTGAGAACTTCACTGGTTCTATGATTTTCTCTTGTAAGAGCCTCTCTAACTCTTGCTCTACTTTCTTTTTCATTGCAAAAGGCACTGACCTTGGCTTATAGAAACAGGGTGTGGCATCAGTAGCTACATGTATTTTTGCCTTGAAGCCTTTCAATCTCCCTAGCTCTGCTTTGAACACTGTTTCATGCCTTGACAGCACTTCCTGTATAGGGTCTTCTCTGTCCTCTATCTTATGTACAGGTTGCCAGTCCTCTTTGAGAGCTTTAAGCCAACCTCGTCCCAGTAGACTTGTCCCTGAACCTTTGACAACCACTACTGCTAACATCTTAGTCATGCCTTTGTGTTCAACTTTGACCTTTGTTGCTCCTACTATGGGCACTTTATGGCCACCATATGTTCTCAGTTTTATCCTGCACTTGGCTAGTCTGGGTTTGTCGCTATCACTGAATAGCTTGTGAAATGCCTTCTTTGACATAATGGTGTACCCACAGCCAGTATCTACCTCATAGGTTACAAATTTCCCATTTACTTTTAATTCTTTTTTTATGGGCTCTTCTCTGGGGATGACTATCTCGTCATTTATGTTGTACATGGTCATTGCACTATCCTTCATGTGATACACAGTGGAAACTTCATCACTATCACCGTCTTCCTCTTGCATGAAGTTAGCTTTTTTTTTCTGTTTGCTTTTCTCCCCTTTAAAGTTCTTAGTCTTTTCCTTTCCCCCTATTTTCATCCTGCAGGCCCTCTTTATGTGCCCCACTTTACCACAATTGTGGCACTTCTCATTAGCAAACCTGCAGTCCTGAGCCAAATGGCTGTCTCCGCCACATCTGTAGCATGTCTTCATGTCACGCTGAGGTTTTGAACGCGCGTCGTTCACCTTGTTGACAGAGCCCGCCGTACGGCTCCATTTGCCCTGCTCTTTCATGCCATGCAAATCCACGATGCCCCTGTTTGCCGCCTCCATGGCCTTCGCAAACTTGAGGGCTTTGTCAAACGTCAATCCGTCCTCCGACAGTAGCCTCCGCTGGATCCTGTCGTCATTTATGCCGCATACAAGACGGTCTCTTAGCATCACCGTCAAAGATTCTCCGTAATTACAGTCCTGCGCCAGCTTTCTCAGCTCTGCCACATGGTCACTCACAGACTCCTCCGGCTTCCTGTTTCTGGTATTAAACTTCCATCGTTGCATTATTTCACTTGGTTTCGGGTGAAAATGATTTGTCAACAGTCTTACCAGGTCACTGTAGGACTTATCACCCGGTTTGTCAGGGCTGAGCAGGTTTCTCATCAGTGCGTATGTCGGGACGCCCATGCCACTTAGCAGCACAGCCCGTTTCTTTTCATCATTGTCGATGTCGTTCGCCACGAAGAAATGGTCCAAAATCTCACAGTACTCTTCCCAAGTCTGTGACTTGCTATCAAAAGGCGACACCGACCCCACCGTGGCAGCCATGGTTCTTCACTAAAGAGAGCGCCCAGCTTTCTTCAAGCTAACAGCACAACGTCAATAGCTCACGGACTGTTAGCACTAGCCTAGCTTCACTTAGCTCGTTAACTCAGCCAGCACTACTCTCGTCGACTTGACTCGCCGTATCCACTTCAGGCTTTGATCCTCGTCGCCATATGTGATATCGTCGGATATCCATTAATGGAAGGAGACATCTCTTCAGTTGAGCTGACTTTATTTTCAGGACTGCTCAGGCACCATCATAACACGGCACAACCTGTCGGTACCATCTTGTGTTACTCTGCTATAGACACACTGCATAATCATCAGATGCAAAATACAGGTGCTCCCTCTACAGGCCTTGAACTGTAATAACATGCAATAGCCACTTTACAACAACATGGTTTAGATTTCTAAATAAATATTCACCTCGTCGCTAGATAGACCTACTCCTGAAAAACTCGTGTCTGCGCAAGGCTTTTTGTCCCTACAAGGCCACCGTCATTTACCCAACGGGAGGGGTGAGCGAGTGAGCCCTGCAATCTAGAATTTGACCACTGATGTCACTGTTTTCAACGGTTTTCAATCCATTTTACACACTGGCCCTTTAAATGTAGTCATATTTTTCCATTAAATTTCCTGTAAGTAGCTTTACCACCAAATTGTTTTTTCTTTTTTTCCTCTATAAGGGAAAATTGAAAAACAGGGAAATGGTCTGAGATATCTACACAGAGTGTACCTGAACTGAGCACTTTATCTCCTGAGTTTGTCAGAATATTATCTATTAGTGTAGCAGATTTATCTGTCACTCTAGTGGGTTCAGTGATAATGGGAAAGAAGTAGTTGGAGTATAAATTATTCAAAAAATCCAGAGTTAATGGGTGTGTATCACTTTTGATGAGATCTATATTACAGTCGCCAAGGATATAGGCCATTTTACCTTCTTTATTTATTAATTCCAATGTATAGGTCATACTGTCATTGAAATGATCAATGTCAGTATCTGGTGGGCGATAGACACATCCAATTATTATTTTCTTGTCACTTCTAGACAGAGTTATTTTAATAAATGTAGACTCGATGTTCTTAATTTATGTTTGAAGCTTAAGGTCATCTCTGTTAATGAAGTGGCTGTCACTATGCACGAACAGGGAAACACCACCACCCATTCTATTACAATGAACTGCAGTGTAATTCGGTAGATCATATAGAGATTCTACATCATTTGAGAGCCAAATCTCAGTGAGAGCAATGACAGTAAAATCACGTTTCAAACAGGATAAGTAGTGAATTAGGAGATCATAATTTTTAAGCAGACTACGTATATTCATGTGGAAAGTTGAAAATGTCATTGAATCCTCAGGGAGGCTTCCACACAAGGAATTAAACTGTGTTTCAGTGTAAGACAAACACTTTTTTTGATTCTGCCATTAGTGAACGAAATACATTCAGATCAGGGTCAAAACAACCATTATACAAAAAGTCTGTTCCATCTTCACACCCTTCCAATGGGTTGAAAGCTAAGTGCCCATGGAAGTTCTCCTGGGTGTAACTACTGTCAGTGAGAATGCTCAAAGAGTCCAGTTCCATAGATAAAAATAAAATGAATAAAAACAAAATAATGCAGCAGCATTCAACACTGACCTACTCACTCAGGTTTACCATTGCGTTGGTTGGCAGGATGGACAATGAGACGGTCATGTTTTAAGTAGGCAGTGTCCCCATGTTCTCGTGCTGCGCGCATGGTTGGGAGTAGCTCCCTGCGCCTTTGATGAACTGCTTCAGTATAATCCTCATTGATAAAGATGCCTGTACCTTTGAGGAGTTTGGACTTCGTGCTTATCCATGTAACGGAGGAACTTGACCACCACTGGTCTGGATCTGCCATTCTGAGTTGGTTTACTGGTGTGATGTGCCCGTTCCATCTCTATGGCATGCTGAGGACCCATTTTCAGGTTTTCCACCAGTAGTTTACGGACCTTATCCTCCGACTCAGCCCAGGTCTCATTAGGTGATTCAGGAAGACCCTTGGGCGGCAGTAGCTCAGTCCATAGGGACTTGGGTTGGGAACCGGAGGGTCGCCTGTTCAAGTCCCCGTCCGGACCAAAAATATGGAGCGTGGACTGGTAGCTGGAGAGGTGCCAGTTCACCTCCTGGGCACTGCCGAGGTGCCCCTGAGCAAGGCACCGAACCCCCCAACCGCTCAGAGCGCCTGTCATGGGCAGCCCACTCTGACATCTCTCTTGTGCATGTATAGGTCCAGTTTGTGCATTTGTGTGTTCGGACCTGTGTGTAATTGACAAACAGAGTGAAAAATTGAATTTCCCCTCAGGGATTAATAAAGTATATATATATATAAAAAAAAAAAAAAGAAGACCAGGTTGTTCCTTCTAGATTGGCCCTCTAAGTACTCCATCCATGTAGCTGAGGAAAGAAGCCCCTCACTGGCTTTGAGCTGCTCCGTCTGCAATGTTTTCAACTCGGCAGACAATTTGATGTTGTCAGTTTTGAGAGTATCAACTTTGTTTTGGGTATACTGTAGGCTCATTTTCTTGGTTTTCTCTGGTTAGGTCATCAAGCCGTTTGTTCGAATTTTCCAGGATGAGCTTAATTAAATCTTTGCAGTCATTCTGTTCTTGTTGAAGGAGCTCAGTGAAGTGCTGTCTTTGTATTTGAAGCATTTCCTGTACCTGTGTCAGTGTAACATAGCCCTCTTCATCAGATCTAAAGTCCATCTTGTTACCTTTGCGGTTCGCCATGGCTGGCCTGGTGGTAGCCACTGGGGCCTGGGGCTGGAGGTACCCTCTGGAGCTTGGAGCTGGAGTTAGGCCTCTGGAGCCTGGGGCTGGTGGTAGCCTCTGGAGCCTGTGGCTGGAGATAGCCTATGGGGCCTGCTGGCCTGCTGGAGGTAGGCCTCTGGAGCCTGGGGCTGGTGGTACCCTCTGGAGCCTGTGGCTGGAGATAGCCTATGGGGCCTGCTGGTCTGGTGGTAGCCTCTCAAGCCTGGGGCTTGGCTGGTGGTGGCCTCTGAAGTCTGTGGCAAGCGTCTCAGGTAGCCTAGGCTTGGTGCTGGTAGCTGGGCTACTTGGCCTGGCCAAATGGCTAGGGACTAGTTTGGTCCAGTTTCAGTCCCAAATTAATTTTCCGAAACAAAATCTCAGTCAGGATTAGAAGACATACACTTAAACATCCACTGGAGAAAATCCAGCGCAGAAAAATACTGGGGATTTTGAAGATATTGGTTAGATTGTCTTCTGTTGTTCTCAAACAAAAGCCTATTTTGCTCTAGGACATATTTTGCTGAAGGACATACAACCCCAGTCTGTCACTGAACTGAAAGTAATCCTCTTATAATACACTGCTCAAAAAAATAAAGGGAACACTAAAATAACACATCCCAGATCTGAATGAATGAAAAATTCTTATTAAATACTGTGTTCTTTACATAGTTGAATGTGCTGACAACAAAATCACACAAAAATTATCAATGGAAA
>NC_065506.1:2557580-2572351 GCF_006386435.1 Epinephelus moara | reverse complement strand
ATTGGGGGTGTCTTGCTAATTGGCTATAATTTCCACCTGTTGTCTATTCCATTTGCACAACAGCATGTGAAATTGATTGTCAATCAGTGTTGCTTCTTAAGTGGACAGTTTGATTTCACAGAAGTGTGATTGACTTGGAGTTACATTGTGTTGTTTAAGTGTTCCCTTTATTTTTTTGAGCAGTGTATAAGAGGGGGCACCTCTACAAAACAACTTCCTAAATGGTTTTTTATGATTAATTCTATTGAATGCTTTGGTTGCATCAATAAAACAGAGGAATACTGATGAATGTTGTCTTTCATACCTTGCAATAATTTCTTTCAATGCAAAGATACACATATCTGTGGCATGGTCTTTTTTGAAGCCAAATTGATTGTCTGATGTTAAAACAAACATTTCCAGCTGACTCACGCCGGATTTCCACTGGATGCTTGTCCGTTGCTGAACGGCAGCGCTGGTTATTCGCTGCGTGCTCCGCCGTCCGTCAATACCCACCGGCTGCGTTTGCTGTGCGGAGCGGTGCAGCTCCTCCGGAAGACATCTCGGTGCACTGCCATGATTAATATCTCCTTGTCCATGGTGTCAACGAGGTTAAATGACGTCTGAAAACCTCTGACCTGTTGACTTCAGGCCTGCGTCTGCCCATTATGTAGTTTTCAAGGTGTAGTGCAGGGAAATATGATCCGCCGTGAACACGGTGTATTTTATTCTGAAAAGTAACCGGATGTTTTATTTTGTTTCTGTGCACGACTTCCTGCCTCGCACGATCTGCTCTGTGCTAAATTGCTGCGTTGTGCTCCGGCGTCCGGCGTATCTGTTCAGGAGGGCTCCGGAGTGCCGGAGCTGTGACGGAGCCGGAATGCAGCACAGCCGCAACCGACACGCATCTGGTGGAAATAGGCCGTCAGCAAAACTCTTTCAAGCACTTTAGATAGAATACTTCCCAGAGCAATTGGGCGATAGTTGTCCATACTATTTAACTTTGCAGCCTTGTTCTTTAGGACTGGGACTAATACTACATGTGTCAAGGAATCAGGTAAGACACCATGACGAAGGAGACCAGTGAAACATATAGCCAGCAGTACAGAAAGCCTATGACTGGCATATTTCAGATGTTCTGCGGCGATGTCATCAAGGCCACAAGCCATGTTACCTGTCCAGCTTTGAGATAGTATAACCAATATCAGATGCACTGATCAATATATTTTCAGGATTTTAAGACGATTACTTTTAATACAGTTAAATAAATTAATGCTCACGCCACAGCTCAGATATTTTATCTTGACCACATACACCTTCCATATTAGTAGGTAAAGAAGTTCTAGAGTTATTTATGGTTTTAACATCTTTCCAGAATTCTCTGTTATTATTAAATTGAAGCTTTCTAGCGAGGGAGTCAGCCCGCATGGTGTTCTCATGATTTTTAATAGCCTATATCGTAGGGCGTATTTGAACCTTGCATTAGCATATTTTTTATATTCAAACATTTGACCCTGTTTAGGTTGTCCTGCTTCCAGCCATCTTAAAAATGCCTGTCTGGCTTGAGTATGCTGTTCAGCATAATGTTATGCACTCTATGTTTCTAATTCTGTAGAGGAACATTGGGGTCCCTAAGAGATTTAACAATATTTTCATACATATCACACAGCTCTGTATGATGTAGCAAATTATTACAATTCACATCAAGGCACGTCAGAGCATTCTTAGGTAGATGTGCTGGCTGCTAGGTGCCCTCCCATTCATTCAAATAAACACAAGAAGTTTGTGCTCTAGAAAAGGATCAGCACTCAGTGAATAACCCTATGATAAGCTATTATGGCAAGGCTTAACTATACAGACCAGTGAGCAGTGATAACTAACATGTTAAAGCTGCAAGCAGTGTTGGGCGGGACCTCGGACTCCCGCCGTTTCGGCCTACAGCTCATGTAGACAGTTAAAGACAAAAGTTTTAGATGATTTTAGACCCCTCTCCACTCTAGCTCACAGCTGACAATTTCTCCACATTTGCTCATGTTAATTTCAGAGGCATTAGCTCACTTCCTGTTGGATTTAGGTCAGGGGTGTCAGTGCGTGATTTGTAGGTGTTGATGAGATGAACAAGCCAGTTTTGGTTTGATCTTTCTTCAACATTCCTACGGGCTGCAGCGGCCATTTTAGTGTGCCTAGGTGGCGAGGTGGTGCTAGAGAGCCCATTTTGGCACTTTTGGGGTTAATTTTTTCATTTTATCAAATTTTTCACCAGTCCTGACATGCGTGCCAATTTTGGTGAGGATGTGAGCATGTTTAGGGGGTCAAATTCAACCTCAAAGAGGCGGCGAGAGAGAGAAAGAAAGAAAAAAAGAAAGAAAGAAAAAAAGAAAGAAAGAAGGAAAGCCCTTCAGCCGAGGTCCCTAATAATGAATGCACCAAAAACAATGGGGTCTTCGCCCTGCTAGCCCATTTATATCAGCCGTCTCTGGTGGTGACAGTACTCCTGGTTTGTTGTGTAACACATTGTGATGTAAGTACATGAATATATAAATACATAATATACATTTTAACAGGACAACAAATATTAACATGAATAAAACGTGAATTATAAAGGAGAGTAAATCATAAAAGAAAACAATTTTTACAAAGACTGAAGTGGTGATTAAACAAAGGAGCTTGTAATTTTGGAGTGTAACATTTCCTCAAAGATGTGTATACTTTCCTGATGTTTGTAACACTATGTTATGGATTTGTACTTGAAATGAGGTAATTTGCCGTAACCCTCCAGGTCATTCAGTTGGGTTCAGAGAAATAATATTGATGAAAATAAATGGAAATACTTTTAAGGTCATTTTTAAAGTAATTTAAAACCTCTTGACCTGTTGAAGAGCTTGGGTGTACAACAAATGAATGCGGTCATTTTCAAGTTCATTTTAAAAAAAGTACAGGGTTCTTATGAAGGTGGTTTGAGCTTATATTTTGAAAGTTGTAGACATAAGCCATATGACCTAATGAAACTTTGACATGTGTGATGATCAAACGACACATCCATATTCATTTGAAATCATGTGACCTAGTGAAAGCTTGATTGATGTGTACTGGCTGCTGTGAGGATATAAGTAACAGCAGGCAGACACAAATATATACTAGTTAATTTCAGTGGAGAAACTGAGCAGAACTACATGTATTTGATTGTGTACTGCTGCAGCATAGTTTTAGCTACACGTTTGATTCAAATTCTAAATGAGGCAAAAGAGTTTGACCTAGAAATCTTGTATTTACATGTTTTTGCTATCAGGCATTTATTTAGGAAGTTGTAGGAATGAGCCACATGAGCTGGTCAGTTTGGTCAACGTGTGTATTGTCAGGTGTGTGTGATGATGAGAAATACCCACAAACATTTAGTGTTGTTCCTTATAAATTTACCAAGGAAAAGGCAGACAACATGATTTGGAAGTGGAACTTTGATGGCTTCTGAAAACCAAACTGCAGAAGACATGAACCCCCCCATACCATGGGACGTTGCTGCTGGGGTGTGTGTGATTGTCTGGTTTTGTTTATGTGTTTGTGTGGTTGACTCAACTGATAAGTAAGTCACTTGTCATGCTGCGTACTACATGTGCTACAATTACTGAGCACTATGTGTGTATAAGATAACAGTACATTACAATATGTATTTAACAGTCATAATCACACAGTACATTACAATATGTATTTAACAGTCATAATCACACAAGTAGCAACAGTATTATCAGTAATAAAGGCTGTAGTAGTATGTGGGAGATGGAACACTGATATATAATGTGTAGATGTTGTTTCAAACGGAGATTCTGCTGCTGTAATCTGTCCTTTAAAGATTGTAACCACGCACACACACAGGCTTGGCTGGCACATATTAACATCAATGATTGATTCATTTTATTTAATTTATAAAGCCTTGGACTTTATTGGCTCATATATGTTTCAGCAAGATTTCTGCTGTCCCTACATATCTGTGTTCTCTGAGATTCTGAGAAAAAAAGTAGCAATATTATGGGAATTAAGTATAAATTCACAAAAAATACACCTTTCATGAAAAATCTATTTGTTCTATTAGCCTGCTGTGCATGACGTTATTTAGACTGTCTGACAGACACAAAACTCCATTTGGGAGTCTGGCCTCTGATTGAGACAATTTAGGGAGGCAGCTGTGTGCTGCTCTCAGACTTACTAAAAAACAATTCTGATCAGGCATAAATCTCACCATTGTGTGGTTTATTCTCCACACAAATGTTAGCTTCACAACCTCTGATAATGTGAGGCTCACTGTTTATTAGTGAGAAGCATTCTGGGGTAGGGAGACAGTCCCAAACAGCGCAAAGGTATCTATAGGCGAGAGAGACACAGAGACAGTCTAGCCCGTTCTTATTTCAAAGTCATCAAATACCGCCGCTTTGTCTGTGATTTTGGCGTCAATCACAGAAGCCACAAGCCACCTTTTGTGGCAGAATGATACCCCGCTGGGCGGTGTCAGTTTGTAACGTGGCCAGTAACAATATAATATAAGGAGCTGGAAACTCCTTATCAGTCGGGTGGGAGGGATGGTGTATTGCCTGGTGTTCACTTCCACTCTGAATGCTTTTGTTGACGTCTTGCCATCTCACAATGTCAACAGCAGACACAGGCAAATACCTATGGCATGTAATATGTAGATGTGAAAGTCCACTGACAGTGCAGCAATATGTGACTACTTGGATAAGAACCTGCTGACCAGTCAGAGGAAAGACGCCAAGCTACAGTCCGAACTTTTTATAAGTCACAAGAACTGGAGGCTGGTAGCATACAGACTGTTAGGAAATGTGAAAACATGTGTAGCTGGAGGCTGTCCCCCTCCTTGCCACTATTCGGCACTGTGCCAGCTTTTCAGGCACCGTGATCGCTGGGCGGTGCCATGTGCACCTTTATATTCAGGTGTGTGGTCGCGCCCCATTCTCTCTTCCGCTCCTCGCTTGCTTCCGTGGTGGCTGTGGCTTGGCGTGGCAGCCTTTTGTTTGGCGTGACAGCCTTTGTTTGGTGTGACAGCCCTGTGTCTGTGACCACCGTCGAGGCACACAATCTTTTCGATCCAGGTAAGCGCTCTGCCGTCTTCTCCTCTTTGTATGTGTGCGTAATGCGCATTCTGGTCACGCGATCTCCACTCCTTGCAGCGTGGCTGACTGCTGGGGCCAGGGGAGACGGAGTTATCCCTGCTGTTAGCCCTGCAGTGTGTAGCTACCTGCCAGCTCTGGTACATCAGTCTGCACCAGGGGTGGGGCTAGGGGGTGGCTACTTGGGCTCAAGCCCCGGATGTTTTCTGAAAAGCCCCGAATGTTTACTTTGGGGGAAAAAAAAAAAAAAACATCTCGTGAGTAATGTGTTAGTTTGATTTTCTTTTGTAATTTTATTGTTTTATTTTGTGTTTTGCTTTGGCCTGCTTGGGGTTGTGGTGGCAAAACTACTATTTAATGAACAGTTTAAAGAAAAGTCTTCACACTGTGTTTGTCTTTCTTGAGTTTTAATAAGCATTTATGAATGGAGACACTCAAACATACAACCGCATGAACAGTCAGTCAGTAAGAGTGCAAGTCCTCTAGCCCAGCTATCTTTATAGTTCCCATAACACATGCACATCAACAGTCAAAATATGTGGTGCCTTGACATTCCTAAAACACAACATCTCTTGAGATTAACAAGGACACTTGTTGTCCTCCCTGGCTCATAATCTTGGTGTCTGAGCCTCCCTGGCTCGTGACCTTGGTGTCTCTTACTGCTGTCACAGTAGGGGTTAAATGAGCAACACATATCATTAGGCTAGAAGTTCAGTTTCATCAAAACAAGTAACCTTATACAACACATTATAGGTTAAATATGTTTAAATACCCGAATTTTCCATAACATTCCACCCTTTTTAGCATTCTCATGCTAAACCATAAGCATGGAAAATTTCCCATTATCAAACTACCTTATGACCTACGAGTACCACCCTCACCAGCCAAACGCCAGTACCACCTGGAGACAAAAACCCAGGCAGAAGTCACAGGCCACAAGCACAGGCAAGCCAAACATCCCCCTCCCTATATGGCGAAGGAGAGGGTAAAATACTTGTCCGTCTAACTACACTACCTAATAAGGGAAAAAACCTCTATATGATGAGGACAAAAAAATCCCTTAAATTAAACTCTCAGCTAAAGCAAGATAAGCATAAATGAAAAATGTCATCTTTAATGAGAATACACAATCAATAAAGGGAACACTGACTGTCATGCGAATGGTTATATAAAAGCAAATGAAGATGAATAAAATGAGAAATAAAAATGAAAATAAAAAAATGAAAGTGAAAATCAAAAGAACAAATTGAGTAAATATGGTTTCTACTAAACTAATGCTAAGTGTAATCAATGTGAAGTAGTGTAATGTAAAAATGTGATTGCTAAGTGTGATTTGCTAATCAAACTCCTAATGAATCAACTTTAATGATCAAAACATTTCTAAACTAAAACACATAAATGTGAATCAGAAGAAGAACTTAAACGAGTGACTCCTATGAATTGTATGGAGGAGTCCACAGATCCATCTGCACGTAGCGCCCTACAGCAGATGATACCATTAATGTAATCAAAGATCTCACACAGGGAACGACACAACACATAAAAATGCATAACATCAGCAGAACCAGTACGACAGGGGCAAACAGATGCATTAAAGCCACAGTGTGTAGGAATTTCTCCCATCTAACGTTGAAATCATATATTGTATTCAAACAGATGGCGCACTCTAGCGCCTCACTGTTTCAAACACGTATTGCAACAACTGTAGCCGCTGTGTACCAAAAAGCTATGATAACACTGATGAAACCATATTATCCGATACTACATGGAGTATTCATTCAGGCTCCTACACAGACACACGCGACGCGAGTTGACAAACCCCCTCCTTACCATGCTGGCTGTGTTTACAACGTAGGACTGTTGGGGCGGATGTAAATTGAAACAAACCGATCACCTCATCCCTCTCCTCACATTACTGCGCCACTAACAGCTGTTAGTGGCCAGCGGCACTACTGCCGCATAACAAAGTCCCACTCTTTGAGCATAATGCAGGATCATGTATTATGCAGCATCACGGGAGACGGAATCCTCGTCGCCAAGAAAGTGCAAAAGGGAATCAAAAAGGCAGCGTGACCGGCGAATTAAAAAAACGAAGGCCCACATCGGGGTAGCCTTTCCCAGGTAGAGAGAGCTGCTGAGGGAGAATGGTAATGCAATCACAGGCCAGCGCCGCTGTTGGCTGTTAGCCGCTGTTAGCGGCCAGTCGCTAACAGCCTCATCCCTCTCCTCGCATCACTGCGCCGCTGTTAGCCGCTGTTAGCCGCCAGTCGCTAACAGCCTCATCCCTCTCCTCGCATCACTGTGCCGCTGTTAGCCGCTGTTAGCGCTGTTAGCGCTGGCCTGTGATTGCATTACCATTCTCCCTCAGCAGCTCTCTCTACCTGGGAAAGGCTACCCCGATGTGGGCCTTCGTTTTTTTAATTCGCTGGTCACGCTGCCTTTTCTATTCCCTTTTGTGCTTTCTTGGCGACAAGGATTCGGTCTCCCATGATGCTGCATATGCATGATCCTGCATTATGCTCAAAGAGTGGGACTTTGTTTCAGATTTGCCAGGGTAGTAGCGAAGCGCCTTTTGCTACTCTCCTTCGGCTCCTCAGTCACGCAGTGCTGGCCTGGCTCTCAACGAAAACGCTGAAGGCGGTGCTGTATGTCCCTTGCTGGCGGGTGTATTCTCAAGATGGTGAAACGTAATGGAACCCCACAGACGACTTACCCGCACAATGTACAAACAAATCCGAAATTCTCCTTTTACGAGAATAAGTCAGATTATTGGTGGAGGTAATAGTACACCAGTGATGACATATTTATGAATGCAGACATCAATTTTTGCCAATAAACAACTGAAAATGTTACACAATGTCCCTTTAATGATGCTTTCCATCCACTCAAAGAAAACCAGGACCACAGGTCCATACCTGCTCCAAGTTCAGTGTCATGGCTCTTCTCCAGATGTAGCATGTCATTAAGATAAGCAGCCACATGTGTCATGTTATCAGTGATGTCAGGTATGTATGTACAGCAATCAGTACCCACAATGTGACAAACCCCCCCTGGCTGGCCAGGACTAAATCAATAGCCATCCTGTTCTGCAGAGCCACATTTCTGAGGCCCTGTACTGCTGTGAGTGAACTGAATCCTGTAGCCACGTTGCCTGTGAGATTTTCCAAGTCCACAGCTACAGCATCAATCTCATGTGCATTGTTTACTGTTCCCCACCATGGCAGGAAACCCCCAAAACCCTTTTCCACAGGGGGCACCCTTACCACAGCTCGTCTTGCTCTGTGCGGTGGGTAGTAGTGATCATAGTCTGTGTGAAAATGAGTCAAATCAGGAACAATAGTCACAGCAGGCAGTAATTTAGCCTAGTAGCACCTGCCACACCATCCAGGCTGAAGGGCCTGATGAACATGTTTGCCAGACACCCAGACGTGATGTCTGAGCGATCCATACCCATCACTGGATGTCAGTAAGCCAAAAGCACCTGGAACGAACCGTTCCACCTGCGAGCTTTCCAGTTCTTTCATCTCCGATCTCTCACTACAACGTAGTCGCCTAGATTGAGATCATGCAGCTTCCCTTCCGCTGGTTTGGGCAGGGCAGCTTTCACCTGTTGGTGGATTTCAGACAAAACAGAGGACAAGGTTGCACAATATCATAACATTTCATCCTCGCCATGACCAGTGTCTGGCAACTGCCTTTTAACGGGCCCAATCCCGGTATTGAGAGGTCTGCCAAATAAGATCTCAAATGGACTGAATCCATTTCTGCTCCTCCTCCTAACCCTCATGTGCATCAACACAACAGGAAGAGCTTTTGTCCATGACATCTTAGTCTCCTCACACACTCTCACACATTTGTTTTTCAAAGTTGCGTTTTCTCTCTCACACGCCCCTCCAGAGGCTGGGTGATATGCACAATGGTGTCGCAGATCAATACTCACCAACTCACCAACTGGAATTCCCCACCTGGGAATTATCAGAGTCATCAAAGCCTTCGCCACTGCTGCTGCATGCTGCTGTGGGACCCATTTTGAAAACATGCACACAATCACCAAAACAAACGTTTTCCCTTTGCTTGGTGTTAGTTATGAAATCCATTTGCAAGTGAAGTATTAGTATAAAAGGGTATACTATAAAGTATTTTAGCACAGATCACACATCTTTTGCAAAACTCTATGGCATATCTCCCCTGCAAAACTCTATGGCATAACTGGAAAACTCTCTTGTAAACCAGTATCTCCGTATCTCATCAACCATTCTCCCCTTTGACACATGGTCGAAACCATGTGTCAATTTAGCAAAGAAATGAAAAAGGTAGCAAGGGAGACAGGGTAGGCCATCAGGGCCTGTCCACACTTTGTCAACCACAGTACATCCTGCTTTTTTCCAAACGGCCTTCTCCACCGGAGAGGCCCTTATCTGCAGGTCTGTTATCTCAGCCATAGCCACGACTGTAGGAGTAGAAGCAGGGGTTAGTGAGGTGGCATGCAAGGCTTAAGACAATGGCAGCACATGATGAACAATAGTTTTCCCCGTTGAAGTTAATGTTGAAACAAAAACTTGAAGGTCTGGAGCTGGGCCAGAAAGCTCGCGACCTCGTTCCCATCTTCTCGAACAAACTTTCTTTGTTTCTATTAAATACCAAAAACTCAAATACTCGACACGTAGAATCAGATGCAACTGAGTTTTATTGTGCACGCAGGCATCAGCACAACACAACTCAATGAGTCAAACTCCGGAGCAAGACTGAAATTTCTTTGTTTGCGCACTCGTTTTTATTGTGAAGATTTTCTGCTGAGTCATCTCTTTCTTAATCCTTCCCACGGTGTCACATTTCTGCTGAGTTTCCACTTTTTTCCTTTTCATCCTACCACCATAACAGTGTCATATTTTCTGCTGAGTCTTCACTTTTTCTCCTTTCATCTTAAACCCCGCCTCTTTACTTGTACTCGTAATGTTTTCCTGGGCAATCTAAGACCGCCTCCTCTTACCAGGGTCATATCAGGACAAGCTGGAATTCCCCTAACTTTCCACCAGTGCTTCTGAGCCCATCCTCATGCTATTTTTAGAAATGATGCCTAGGTACTTCTCCACCACAATACTTAAGTGCTCAGTGAGTGTGTGTGTCATAAGAATACATAAAATAATAAACCAGTGTGTGACTTCTCAGTGCACAGAGTACATTGCTTCAACACGTGTCTTTAAAGTTCAACTTAAAGGTACAGTATAAACACTTCAGTAAACATTACACTACATTAAGAAATCCCTATTCTTCCAAATTTGTCCAAAATCATGAACCACACCGCAAGCATATCTGCTGTCAGTGTAAATGTTTACAGATTTGCCCTCTGCCAGTTTACATGCCTCTTGTCAGAGCCACCAATTCAGCCGCTTTAGCTGAATGTGAGGCTGACAAAAGACGTGCGATCACTGTCTCCTGCAGTGTTGTGACGGCAAAACCTGCAACATTTTTACCAGTGCTGGGGTTTCTTGAAGCTGATCCATCTACAAAAATTCAAATCAGCGTTGGCAATCGGTGTGTCTCTCAAATCTGGCCTGGGAGAGCAAGCAGAATTTATCACAGCTACACAGTCATGTGTGTCAACTGCAGCAACACTATCAAGTTTAGATGAAAAATAAGCTACAGGTAGCTTTTTTCCCCCCGTGTTCTTGTAACAGTACAGAAGTCATGTACCCACCCTTTTCGTCAACAGTCTGGGTAAATGGTCGTCTACAGTCAGGCAGTCCAAGAGTAGGAGGTGTTTGCAAAGAAAGTTTCAAATCAACAACAGATTTCTCTGTGTCAGGAGTCCAAATGACACAATCAGGTGTTTTCAGGCCTTTCCCATGAGCAATTGCTGCTAATGGTGCCTCAATTTCAGCATAATTATTGCCTGCAGTAGCCTGTCATCCCTAAAAATGACATGACTTGTTTTTTAGCCTCAATTTTTTGGGGTCTTTTGAACGGCTTCAATGCGCTTAGACGTGAGGGTCCTCAGGAGAGATCACGTGACCCAGGAATGTTACCTCTTGTGCAAAAAATTGTAGCTTTGACAGGCTGGCTCCATGGCCCTGTTCAGCCAAATGAGTCAGCAAGGCAAGGGTGTCTTTAACACAGCCCTCTCTGGTTTCACTCCCAACCAAAATGTCATCAACATACTGCAACAAAGCACTTCCTTTAGGCAGTACAAGAGTTTCCAAACTATCTCTCAAAGCAGAATTTCCAATCAAAATGCAAACCAGAATTGACTATCTGGGTGTACTGCAACACTGAAAAAAGCATTTGACAGTTTAACAACTGAAAACCATTTGCTATCAGCTGGAACTTGAGACAGAATTGTATGTGGATTTTGGGACCGTAGGCTCCCTGGCCTGCACAGCAGCATTTACAGCTTGCAGGTTTTTGCACAAACCTCCACTCTGCAGGTTCTATTATACGCATTATATTCTATTTTACGCACAGGAAATATGGGTGTTTTCACAGGAGAGTTTGCACATGCAACAATCACGCCACTTTCAACAGATCATCAAACACAGGTTTAATGCCTTCAACTGCTTCACGTCTGAGAGAATATTGATTATGACAGGGTCTGTAGTCTGATTTAGGTGTTATTATCACAGGCTCGCAGTTGTTTTATCAGACCAACATCAATCAATCAATTTTATTTGTAAAGCCCAATATCACAAATCACAATTTTCCTCACAGAGCACATCATGTTTACTTTTGGCCCAGAGGTAAGCGGGAACCTGCTGTAGCTCTGGGATGTCTGCAACAGATTTAACCATGCACGTCAGTATCAAAACTCAGTCTTGTCTGCAAACACGACTGAACGGGAAGTCTCAATGGCACAATTTAGTTTCTTTCTGTACACCCTCATCCCCTCATTAAAATCAATATGAGGATCAGTTGTAGGCTTCCAGCATGGAGTGGTGTTCAGCTCCCGCACCCACAGACCCAGGTCTGCGCGGTTGGGATTTACCAGTGAGATGTGTGGATCAGAGTTTTGTGACAAAATCAACTCATGCAATTGATCAGGAAGTTTCACCGAGACAGCACAATTAACGTCATTCCAATACAACCAATCTAGCTGTAACTTATCCTTTTCCTGTCCTGTATTACACCAGATGTCCTCATAATCACGGTCAGTGTGTGAAATAGGAATCATGTGTGCGGTGCAGTGCAGGCATGTGACGTCAGCATGTGTGTGTGTCTCTGAGAGCTGCAGCAAAACAGAGGGAGAGAGATCTATCTTCCACTCGATCGCACACAAACTGTCCCTCAGCATTTTGGAAAAAAGCAGAACTTTCCTTCATTTCATTCACTCTCCTCACCTGAATGCCATCAGGTGTACAAATCAAAACAATTCCCAGCATACACATAAGATATCATCCCATCAGATTGATAGGGCATTTGTCAGAATACAAAAATGAGTGTTTGAAAAACTTCCCCGTTTCAGAATCAAAACAATTCAGTGAGGCAGTGTATTTTTCAATAATCGCTGTTCCTGTCACCCTAATTGTTTTCTGATATCTCCCATTCAGTTTAGGTTTAGCCTTCGGCTGAAAATCACAACGTCTTACGACAGATTCTGTGGCCCCGGAATCCACCAGGACAGAGTTTAATACCTTTAACTGACAGTGTGTATCGAGGCCTCCTTTTTGTATGCCTCCGCTGAAAAATCAGCCAGCATATTGCTATGCTCACTCTCTCTCTCTGTTTAGATTCAAGGTGCAGAATCGCGTCAGAAACAAGCTCATACTCTGCATCAGTCATGATGTGCGTGTTGTGTGTTTCTGTATTTGTGTTAATGTCAGTGTTCTCACGTGTCTGAAGCGTTGGTTGGTTTTCCAGGCCAGTGTCGTCACCAGATTCGTCTGTCCTCGTGCTCTCACCACATAGTCAATCTGACTCATCTGCCCCATCTTTTTTCTTGTTGTTTCCCCCTTTACGGCAGTTTCTTGCCCAATGTCCCTTTTGCCGCACTTGAAACAACAGTCATTGTCTTTTTGTCCTCCTTTTGACTTTCCTCAAGTTTGGTCAGTCCACCATACTGCATCGCTGCTTGTCTCAGGCGGTATAGATAAGCAGAGACAGTCTCATCTGCATTCTGCTTAACCGCCACCACTTTTCCCCAGTCCAAACGAACAGGGAACTCCATCTTCAATCTTGTCATCAGCCGAAGAACAATGTCTCTGTAAGCAGCGCTGATTCAAAGAGGCCAGTTGCTCCCTCCGGTTCGTGGCGTTCAACATACGGTGGGGGCCGTTCAGGTGGAGCCGAGTCGAGGTCCGAATCTAGCTTCGAACACTGCACCGGGAAACCTTTGGGGCCCTGCCTATGCTTGGCTTCCCTCATCCAACTACTAAAAGCTGACCAATCTGCCTGCAACTTGACCTTACCTCCAAACTTCTAATCCCCTGTCTTTCTAAGTCTGTCAACCTCACCTCCAAAGCCTTTGAGCTGTTTAACACTCAGGCTGCCTGTTCTCGGGAAACAGCACTTATTGACCCACAGATCTAACTGTGCCACGCTCTCCTTTCCATAATTAATCTCCATAAACCTCACGTTGGGAGCGCCATAATCAGGCTCAATTTTCCCATTTTGAGGTTGTGCTCTGTCCAGATCCCATTGTAATCAAACTCTCAGTTTTCTTAGTAGTATTAGAAGTAAGTCAAATTTGTGGAAGCAAAAATCAATCTCAAAAAAATGCACAAACTTATCACTTTAAAGGAATTTTTTTTTTCTACCTTTACCCTAAAATGCGCACGACTTACAAAAAGGAAATAGAGAAAAAACGCTTCACTCACTCTGCCTGTTCCACTTTGATAGCAAGTGTCTCTACTTCTCCTTTAACCCAGACAGCTTATCACCACCTTTTCTTCCACCTTTAACGGCTGAAATAATCAGGTGTCGTGTTAGGTTCCTAACCTACACTACTTTAGGTCCCACTTTTCCTGCAATCAGCTTCCCAGAAACGGTGCCTGGCACGTCTGCCAAACTATCTCAATAGGTGGAAAAGACTTTTCCTGCGCAGTCCTCAAAACTCACCAGAAAAGACAGCGAGGTGTTGACAGCCACCAAGTTCGTTGGACCCCAACGGTCAAGGGAATCCCGGTTTTCCAGACATCAGGCCCTCCTCTCAACCATCCTTTGTGGGGGAGTTTGAGGTGGTAAGAGCCTTGGCTCTTGCTGTGCGCACAGTCTTCACACCTTCAGTCCAGAATTCCAGAATCCGCTCACAGATGAGGTGGCAAAACTACTATTTAATGAACAGTTCAAAGAAAAAGTCTTCACACGTCGGCTGTCTTTCTTGAGTTTTAATAAGCATTCATGAATGGAGACACTCAAACATACAACCGCATGAACAGTCAGTCAGTAAGAGTGCCTAGCAAGTCCTCTATCAATCAATCAATCAATTTTATTTATAAAGCCCAATATCACAAATCACAATTTGCCTCACAGGGCTTTACAGCATACGACATCCCTCTGTCCTTATAACCCTCGCAGCGGATAAGGAAAAACTCCCCAAAAAAACCCCTTTAACAGGGAAAAAAAACGGTAGAAACCTCAGGAAGAGCAACTGAGGAGGGATCCCTCTTCCAGGACGGACAGACGTGCAATAGATGTCGTACAGAACAGATCAACATAATAAATTAACAGTAATCCGCATGACAC
>NC_065506.1:2542918-2556021 GCF_006386435.1 Epinephelus moara | reverse complement strand
ATTTTATTTGACTCATACAGCCAAACTAGTGTATCTACAGTACATTTGTTATTGCCAGTAAAGGTTGTCAAGTTAAATGGCAAGTTGTTGTACGATCATTTTGTACCTATGATACATTTGGGATGGGGGCCTCCAAATAAAATTTCGCTTAGGGCCCCAATTTGGTCAGGGGCAGCCCTGTAAATGAGCAACACATATCATTAGGCTAGAAGTTAAGTTTCATCAAAACAAGTAACCTTATACAACACATTATAGGTTAAATATGTTTAAATACCCGAATTTTCCAACACAGGGTGGACTCAGTCTTGGTCCGGCGCGGCCAATCTCCACCTGGCCCCACAATTATTTCAGAGGTCTGGCTGTTTCACGGGCTGTTCTGGGGCCTGCATGATTGCCCACGCCCAGTGATTATGACCCGAATGTTTTAAACCTTATGTATTACTTTGTTTTTGAATAAGCAGAATTCAAGGCCTGGAGCTGGGCCGGAAAGCTCGCGACCTCGTTCCCTACTTCCCGAACAAACTTTGTTTGCTTGTTTTCTATTAAATATCAAAAACTCAAATACTCAGAGGTCAAAAAAATCACTGGAGACACGTAGAATCAGGTGCAACTGAGTTTAATGTGCTTGCAGGCAACAAAACACATCAACTCAATGAGTCAAGCTCCGGAGCAGGACTGAAGTTTTCCCTTCTGTGCATCCCTTTTTAAGGCTGGTGAAGATTCTGCTGAGCCTCCACCTTTTTTCTTTAATCCTACCCACTTGGGCTGAACATAATGGTGTCACGGCTCTCCGTTCTTCCCTTGAAGCCAGCCTACCCACTGGAGCTTGTACATAATGGTATCCCAGCTCTCCCTTTTTCCCTTGGAGCCAATTTCACCGTGTAATGCTTTCCTGGGCAGTCTAGGCCCGCCTCCTATTACCAGGGTCATATCAGGCCAAGCTGGAATTCCCCTAACTTTCCACCAATATTTCTGAGCCCATCCTCATGCTATTTTTAAAAAAATGATGCACAGTGAATCCTAGGTACTTTTCCACCACAATGCTTAAGTGCTCAATGAGTGTATGTGTGTGTCATAGAAATACATGAAATAATAAACCAGTGTGACTTGTCAGTGCACAGAGTACATTGCTTCAACGCGTATCTTTAAAGGTCAACTTAAAGGTACAGTATAAACACTACAGTAAATTAGTACATTACACTACAACAAGGACTAACAAGTCCCACTAAATAGTGAGGGAGGAAAATATATATTCCCCCCTTTGGGACCGGAAGGTCCCATACTACAATCTACATGAATCAGCAAGCTTAACAGAGGGAAAAAATATATATTCCCTCCTCTGGGACTGCAAAGTCCCACTCTACCCAAGCGATTAGCTAAACATCAAACACACTACATTCTACTGGTTACAGCCTTGTATAGGCATAACAGGGGTAAGGCACTCAATGTGTAATATCATTCTGTTACAGTGTTTAATCTAGAAACTAGAAAGGTGATTGTTAAGTAGCGCAACACACAAGATAAGTCACAGTGGGATACATTATCACTCCAGTGTATACATAATTATAGAACGATTACAGTGAGTGGAACACCCTAGTGGTCGAGCAACTGTTGATATAGCACAGTCACTGGTCAGTAGAGTCAGTAGAGACATAGGCCGATGTCCCGGCCATACGCAGACGGCGGTAAGCTGCAACTTGATCCTTCAGTAACTCGATCTCAAGCTCCAACTCTCGATAAGTTGCCAGCTGCTTCCGCAGGTCTTGGTTGTCTCTTGTCAGGACGCAAACTTGAGCACGCAGGTTGATCTTCTCCTGTCGATCCTGTTCATGCTGCTCCTTCAGGCCTTCTACCATCCTGCATTTGTAGGTGTAATGGCACAGCTTGCGCAGGCTATGTCGCAGCTCTAGAGGGAGGCTGCACACTAGGCGGCGGTGGAGCTTTGCAGGAACCTCATAGAGTTGGGTGTGCAGATCATCCACGAGCTGCTTGTATCTCTCAGTGGTGGGCTTCTCGTTTTGCAGCTCGGGGAGATGTCTTTCCACCGCCTCAGGGCACACGTCATATTGGCGTTGCAACAGGACTCTGGTAGCTCGGGACATTGGTCTTTGTGGCACGGGTGTGCGAATGATGCCTTGGGGTTTTGGTCTTTGTGGCACGGGTATGCGTCTACCCGCCGGAGGGGGCTGCAAGGGGATTGGTCGTGGGGGGCTAGTGGGAGAATAAGACATGTGTACAGGTATGGGCCCTCCTTCGTCAGTCTCTGAGTCCTCTGCTGAAGAAGACATTGCCTCAGGGGCAGGTTTGGGCAGTGGTACACCTGTCACCCATTGCTCACTCTCTGGCACGTATTGCATGCGCTGCATTACCACGGCGGTTGACTGGGACTCGAGTACAGTTGACACCATGCATCGGGATGTGGAAGGCATCACGCCATCAGGGCGCATCTCCCATGGGTTCATCATTTTGGCTTGGGCCTGGCTGGGCCACGTCGTACACGTTGATGGCACTGGGGGGTTGGTTGAAGATTGTCTGGTCTGCCATCCCTCCTATCGCGGTCGTTCCCCATTCCGTCGTGGTCATTCCCTGGCCTGGGATCTCAACCGGGGGCTGGTCCTCTGGCATGGCACACTGTGAGTTGTCTGCGGGGTTGAAGGGGTTGATGGGAGTCCAGTTCGGGATGTTCGTCAATGGCTCCTCCTTGGGGCACATACGGGAATGGGGGTCGGTTGGTCAGCCTGGGAGATGGGTTGGGGTGGTCTGGGCGTTCCGGCATGGCTGGGCGCTCTTGGTAGGCCAACCCTGGATTCTGCTGCCTTGGATACGGGGATCTCCAACTGCTGGCCATGCTCTGCACCTATCTATGTGTTGTAAGGGACATTGTTTAGTTCAATTCACTTACCTCTTTTCCTCCTTTTTTTTTGGGTGCATATGGTCTTACCCACGGTTCATCTAGTCCCCACAATTCTCCTCTCTCAGAGAGCCTTTCCTGCTGTTGTGTCAGCATAATGAATTGTCCCATGGCTGCTCTCATGGCCCTTCTTACCAGGATCTGTATTAGGGGAAGGACGCAACAGATTATCAAGAGAATGGTCAATAGAACAAGTCCAAATATTACTCCTATAATCCATAAGATTTTTCCAACAGAGAACTTTTCTAACCAGTCAAGAACTGATGAGGTTTTAGTGTTCCAGTTGGAGTGCTGTACTTGTTGGTCTCTTAGTCTACGTATGTTTTCTAAAGCTCAGGTTGAAGGTTAAAGGTTAAAGGTCAGGTTGCCATCTTCGCCCGTATTCATGGGGATGGCCGTACAGCACTCCTCCCCTATTACATCACAGACACCTTGGTCTGGGGCTAACGTTGTTTTGATGACAAGTCTGTTCTGCACAGTCATTAGGGATGTAGCATGCAACTGTTCACTCACACCTTCCAGTGCTGCTATAGACCAATTTACGAACCTCTGTTGATTGTACCACAAATAGTTCACCCAGCGGCTATTACGTGCTATGTATTGGGCGTTCATTATGGTCCGTACAAATGGCATAGCACCTAATCCTCTACCTCCCCATATCCAGTCATCTCCTATGTCTTGATGTTCTACCGGGACCCCTTGTGGCACCTGGTCCCATGTGATGTATATTTTCTCATCCTCTGGCCAGGGTTTTGGACCCCCAGTCGATCTGCGTACCCTCTTTGGCCCGTCATCAGCCAAACTTATTATAGTGATTGGTCCTGTCAGCATGACTGGCACACAAATTCCAGTCCAATTGGCCGGCAACATTGCTTTTACCTGTCTATCTTCCTCGCACATCCAAAATATATCTGCTAGGGGATCCATACCTTTGCTAAGGTCATAAATCCAAATCCATGTGGCGTGAGTGAGATTGCGCCCCATGATGTATGAGGTTTTCGCTGTGCCGCTTACCACCTGGTGACATTGAATCTTAGCTTTCTCTATGGTTTGACACACTTTTGCGATCCAAGTCTGATTAGTTTGCTTATGGGTGGCACTTTCCCACCGGCACCGGATCAATTCTTCCGCCTTGAGTGTGTTGTTGCTGCTGGTGGAATTCTCTAGCCAATGTTCGATGTCCCCTCAGGCTACACGAAAGGGAAATACAATATCTTGGGCCAAATGCACTACTGGTGGTACTTGAAATTCTTTTTTAATTTGCTCAGGAGCCCCTTTAAGACTTATTGGGCAGATTTCACTATTATTGGTGTAATTGGTTTTCCCTGCCGCCATTCACATAGTACACTGTACAAAACAGATGTATCGTCGTTCACAATCCTCTATACCTGGGAGGGACCTAACTCTAGGTAGGCTTAATTTTCTGTGGCAGGCTTTGCACGAGCTGTTGGTTACCTGTTTGGCGCAGTACTCTAACCACTGGTAAAACATATTAGATCTCCACGTGGTAGTTCTAATTAGTTCGGTTTCTCGTGCTGGCGCGTTTCTGGTTCTCCTGCGGGGTTCTGGTTTAAGTTTGAGCCATTGCTGAGCCAGTTCTACGGGTACTGTGTGCCCGGTGTCTATGTTGGCACAACCTTCATTGTCACACCAGACTCTTGCTGTCACCATCCCCTCTGCACTACATTGTGGTCCTATAGACCGGCCATGCAACCTAATATTTCCTGGACCTTCCACCAACACATCATCATAAGCGTGCGACTTATAGTAGGTCAGCTGCACTATCTCTCCGCTAGGCATCTGTCCTTATTTTACAGCCACGGATCCTAGTGTGAGTAAACAATGGTCAATCTGTCCCTGATCCTGACTGCTCTGTTCTGCTCCCTCACTTGGCTTCACCCCTGTCATGATAAGCAGTAATGTTAGTAGCACTGCAGCTATTATCCCTGCCTGAATTCCTCCTCCGATACTGGTCTGGCTTCCTACATCTGGACTTCTCTGGCTATGTGGCCTGCTGGTCTGCTGTTCCCTGTTTTGAGCCTGCATCTCCTGTGTCTGCACCCCTTGTGTCTGTGTCTCCTGTGTCTGCGTCTGCACTCTCTTGGCTCTCTGCTGCACCTGCTTCTGAGCTGCAGCCTTCTTCTTCTTCTTCTTCTACTGCAGCTTCCTCAACTTCCTCTGCTCTTGCTGTCCCTGCGCCCTCATCATCATCCCTACGGCTGTCAGGTGTCGACTCATGAGAGGTGCTCCCCTCCGTGGTGCTCTCTGGTGATAACCTCCCTGGCAGCGACCCACTGCTGTCACTCTGGGCCCCGCTCCGATCCCGCCTGGCTGCCGAGCGTGAGGATCGCCTTGTCCCTCGCCTTCCCCTTCCGGATGACCCCCTACCCCCCTTGGGGCGGCCTCGCCTTCCCCTTGTGGCCCAGAGGGAGGTGCTCTCCGTCTGGTCCTGGGTGGGGGTATAGAATAGAATAGAATAGAAAACTTTATTGTCTGGAACCAAAAGGCAACAGAAATTTGTCTTCGACAGGGCTCAACACCAGGTTTACACACACACAGAAGACATTTAAAACACATCCAAGACATTTACAGGATCTAAAAACACGCAAAAAAGGTACATCAGATGATACAAAACATTGACACTTAAAAGAAAAGAAAAGGACCAGCAGCAAGTCATGATCAAGGCACTGTAATTCCTCTGCTGTTGAGGGCTGTTATTGCAGTTGGAATGAATGATTTTTTGTAAATTGTTTTTCTGGCCAGTGGGACTTTGTATCTCCTGCCTGATGGGAGGAGACTGAATGAGTGATGGAGGGGATGAGAGGGTTCTTCTGTGATCAGGGTGGCTTTCCTGATCACAGAGCGCTCATACAGATGGAACAGTGGAGTTTGTGGTGAACCGATTATTTTGCTGGCTTGATTTGTGATCCGTGAGAGTTTTGTTTTCTGTTTGTTGGTGAGAAAGTTGTACCAGGAGGTGATATTGAAGGTGAGAATGGATTCTATGAGTGACCGGTAGACCATCATTAAGATCTTTTTACTGACATTGAAGTTTCTCAGTTTCCTGAGAAGATGGAGGCGCTGTAGTGCTTTATTGTAAATTGTGTCTGAGTGTGTTTGAAAAGACAGGCAGGTGTCCATCTGTGCCCCCAGATATTTGAGGCACTCCACCTGTTCCACCTGCTCTCCCTGAATGTGCAGAGGTTTAAAAAGCTGAGGTGAGATTACTGCTCTGTTTCTGCCCCCACAGCACAACTCCTCAGTCTTTAGGATGTTTAGTTCTAGTGATTTCTTACTGAAGGTTGTGACCAGGTCATCGACTGCCAGTTGGTACTGGGTGAGAGCCTCCAAATTGTCCATGTGGGCCACCAGGGCCATGTCGTCTGCATATTCTCTGCAGGTGATGTTGTTGGTGTAGGCAGAGAACAGAATTGGGGATAAAACACAGCCTTGTGGGAGCCCTGTGTTTAAAACCAGTGTACTGGACTTAAAACCATTTAAAAACACCTGCTGTGGTCTGTCCATTAAAAAGTCCTTTATCCATAAAATCAAAGTCGGGTGGATCTGTAGGTTCAGGAGGCAGTGCAGCAGAGTGTCAGTGTTTACAGTGTTAAAAGCAGAGGAGAAGTCCATAAATAAAATCCGAGTGTGTGGTGGTGCAGAATCCATGTTTTTTGTAACTGTATTTAAAAGAGTCAGGCTTGCGTCCTCTACACCTTGCTTCGCCCTATAGGCAAACTGGAGAGGATCCAGTTTTTCGGACAGCATATGTGACATTAGGTCACACGCTACTCTCTCCATGGATTTGCAGAGTACTGATGTGAGGGCCACAGGCCTGAAGTCTTTAGTGTCCTTAGCACGTGACTTTTTGGGGATGGGGATTATTAAGGATTCCTTCCACTGGCTGGGAACACAGCTAGAGTCCAGAAGATGCTGAAACAGTCTGGTGATGACTGCACCCAACTGTGCAGCGCAGCCTTTGAGCACCCTGCCCTTGAGCGTGTCAGGGCCAGAGGCTTTGTGTGGGTTTACTCTCTGTAAGATGGAGGTCACCAGCTGCTCATCAACAGTAAGGGCTTGATCGTTGGTCAGAGTCTGACAGCCAAAGCTGAAGCTTCCTGATGCTTTGCTTTGGTTGAACCTACTGAAGAAGGTGTTCAGTTCTTCTGCAAAAGAGGCAGGGTCTGTGCAGCCAGTCACAGCTGGTTTGGTGGCACGGCCCATCATGGTGTTTAATCCCTGCCATGCCTCCCTCACATTCCCAGATATTAATTTTTCCTCTACTTTTCTCCTGTAGTTGTTTTTTGCTAGGGCAGACTGTCTCCTGAATTCCCTCTCCAGTTCTCTCACTTTCTGCTTGTCCCTCTGAAGAAATGCTCTCAGAGTTTCATGTCTTTGGTAAACCATTTTTTATTGTTAGGGTAGATGGTTATTTTTTTGGTGGGGGTGACAGCATCCTCACAGAATGATATATATGAGGTCAATACTTCTGTCAGTGAATTCAGATCGGTACTACAGTCATTGAAAAACAAATCCCAGTCTGTGAGTTCGAAACAACCTCTTAGTGTCTCAGTTGTTTCATTGTTCCAGACTTTAATAGTTTTTGTTATTGTCTCGCCCGTTTTAAGTTGTGATCTGAATTTTGGTAGCAATAGGATGACGTTGTGGTCTGACCGGCCAAGAGGGGGGCGTGACTTTGATACATATGCGTTTGGGATATTTCCATAGCATAGGTCCAGTATATTATTCATTCTAGTGGGAGTTGTAACATATTGCTCCAGGTCGGGCAGATGCGACGTGACGTCACAGCGATTAAAATCCCCCAGGAGAAACACCGGCTGCGCTCCAGTCTGGTTGACAGCTCTGTGATAGCTGTCAGCTATCCACTCTGCTGCCATGTTAAAATCCGGTCCTGGGACGTATGCTAAAATCACAGTCAGCTGGGAGAACTCTCGGGGTAGATAATGCAGTCTGAACGATACTGTCAACAGCTCGTAGTGCGTACAGCTCTCGGTCTCTCTCACTGTAAAGTTTGTAGCCCACTTTCTGTTGACAGCCATACAGAGCCCGCCCCCAATTGACTTCCTGGTTCTCAATGCGTCTCTGTCAAAGCGAATGATGTTAAAGCCGTCCAGCTGCAGATCTGTGTCCTCGGTAAGCCAGGTCTCAGTGAAGCAGAAAAGGCTGGTCTGTCGGTAGTCCTGGTCGCACATTAGGAGGGTGGAAAGTTCCTCTGTCTTATTCCGGAGCGATCGCACGTTTGACAGCGCTATAGCAGGTAGCGGTAGCTGGCTGCCTCTCCTCCTCAGTCTGTTCCTTATGCCCCCTCTGGACCCTCGTTTCCTCCGGATGCGTTTTCGCTTCTGATCGCAAACTAGTTGACAAGGGGTGTTGTCAGTGAGGTGGGGTACGTGTGTTGGCACCGGCAGATGGTGGTTGAGCTCCAACAGGTAGCTCCGTGAATACGTGAGCCTACCTGTGGTGGTGGTGAATGGCTGTGCCGGTGGCAAACAAAGTCTGTTTTCTGGCCACAGAGTCGTTAAAACGAGCCAGAGGCCAAGCAGATAAACTACTGCTGTTGTTAGTTGTCCATTGAAGCAGTCCATTTTCACAGAAACACACTCAAAACCACTAAAATACACATGAAAACACAGACACTCAGAGCCGTGTCAGGAGTCGCTCTGGCAGAGTAGCGCCCCCCTCCTCCATTATGGCAGAAAATGATGTACAATCCAGGTCTCTCCGGGTTATTAGCTCTGCAGCAGTGGTTAAGATGAAACCAAATGTCCTTACCGTCAACTTTCAAGGCTGTTGAGGTTGCTAATACGACCTTGTATGGACCTTCCCTTCTCGGCTGGTCCCACTTTCTTTTGAACACTTTGACGTATACCCACTCTCCGGGGAGTATTCTCTGAAGGTCCTCTGGAATCTCAACTCGTCTGTCCTCTGTGGCCCCTTTCACCTGCTGGAAGATGGCCCTGTGGATACGGGTTAGACTTCGTAAATAGTCAAACATCTCATTTTGCAGTTGCTCCAATGGGGGCCCTTCGTAGGGACCCCTCAAATATGGTATTGGCATGGGTCGACCCGTAAGCATTTCATGCGGCGTTAGATGTGTGATTCTGCTGGCTTGTAACCGTATTGACATTAGTACAAGCGGTAAAGCATCCACCCAGTTAAGCTTATCCCCACTATCTACTTCTATTTCAGCTGTTTTTGTTTTCAGAATCCCATTTGCTTTTTCTACTGCCCCCTGTGATTGAGGGTGGTAGACACAACCAAACTTTTGTTTGATGCCTAGTTGCTTCAATGTTTCTTGTATTACATTAAATACAAAGTGTTTACCGTTATCTGATGATATGGTGTCCAGCATCCCAAATCTCGGGAAGACTTCTCGGCAGAGGAATTTTGCAACTCTCCTGTGATCTGATTGGGCTGTGGCTGTTGCTTCTACCCATTGGCTGTATCTGCGTATGACTACCAAGACGTATCTCATTCCTCTTACTCTGGATTGTGCTCCCTTGTCTATGTAGTCTAACATGAGGACTGTCTGGAGGTGGTATATGCGCCAGTGGGGCTGTGAAAACTTTCCTGATATTGTACCTCGCGCAAGTTTCGCATTCACTTAGTACTCTATCTACCGTGGCTGCCATGAATGGTGACCACCATGTTGCTTGCAATTTCCGTAGGATCTCCCCCCTTGCGCAATGGTCACTACCATGCGCCCAAATTATAGCATGTCGTAGCAACAGGATCGGTAGTACAAAATTGCTATGACTATCTTGCCAGAGACCATTTGTTGGCCCCTGTGCTTGTGTTTTGATGGCGCCACGCTTGATCACAGTCGTTTTTCAGCCTCACTTACTCTGTTTTGCGCGGCTACAAGAAAAGGCATGGTAGTGAGGGGTTCACAGTATTGTATGGTTAATATGGGTGCCATTACTGCATCTATTGCTACATCAGGTAGGTTATTACCCTTGGCTATCAACGAATCAGTCTTTTGGTGGGCTGGACATTTGATTATGGCTAGGGCTTTGGGGAGGAGCATAGCCTCCAACAAGTCGACAATGGCCTCCCCATGTGTGACTGGGGTGCCGTCTGCTCTGTGAAACCCTCTCTGTTTCCAAATGTTTGCGTGGATGTGGCACACTCCATATGCATATGCTGAATCTGTATATACATTCAGTGACTTTCCCTTTGCTAATCTGTTAGAGCTTTTATCTCTGCAAGCTGGGCGGAGCAGGGCTGAGCAAGTTTACATGATTGTATAGTCACAAAGTCCTGATCGTCGTTGTTGAGCTGTACAGTTCCATAGCATGCATGACTACCTGTGGCGTCCCGAAAGCAGGAGCCATCAACAAACAATGTGAGGTCAGCTGAAATGGGCTGATTGTGCAAATCTTCTCAAGCACGCATGAATGTGTCTGTGTCATGAAGACAGTCATGTGGCGTACCTTCTGTGGGTAGAACCATTTTGGTGGCCGGATTAATGATGGTACAACGTTGAATGTTGAGCTCAGGAGCGGACAGGATGACCTCATATCCTGTGCGTCTGGCCTGTGTCAAAACAAATCTGGGACTTGTCAGCAGGGCATGAAGTTGGTGAGAGGTATAAAAAGTTACAGGATGTCCCATTGTTAACGAGGATGCTTTTTGAAATGCAAAGACAGCTGCGGCTAGCCCCTGATAACAGGGAGGCAAACCAGCCTCTATGTTATCGAGCTTAGTGCTGTAATATGCTAGTGGTTGTTTACCTGTGGGTGTGTCTTGCATCAGGACGGCACACGCAAACCCAGATTTCTCTGCTACGTAGAGATGAAAAGGCTTGGAGTAGTTAGGATGCCTAACGCTGGAGCAGACTGCATGTCTATTTTTAAGGATTGGAACGCACCTTCTGCTTCCTCCGTCCAGGACAGCTGTGTTGTGTTGTTTGGCTGTCCTGCTGCTCTTACTACAGCTCTGAGTGGAGCAGTTTTTATAGCATAGTCACAAATCCATGGCCGACTGTATCTTGTCATGCCAAAAAATGTCTTTTTGACATTGTTCTTATGAAGAGCTACAGACAAGCAAATCATCTGCATATTGTAGTACAGTGCTTGGCACGTTCAAATTAGCTAGATCCTGTGTCAACACTCGGTTAAAGATCAACGGGAATCCGAAAATCCTTCTGGAATATACATATTGCTGACCTTCATAGGTGAATGCAAACAAATATTGAGAATCTGGGTGTAGCGGTACACTGAAAAAGGCTGAACACAAATCAATGACTGTGTACCACTGTGTGTCGGGTGGTATGTTTGAAAGCAACGTGTGTGGATCTGGCACATGTGGCGTCTCTGTTTCCACCACTGCATTAACTGCTCTTAGGTCGTGCACTAAGCGATAGTCTGAGGAATTTGTTTTCTTGACTGGAAAAATGGGCGTGTTGCAGGGACTTCTAGTTTTGACCAGAACTCCGGCTTTTACCAAGCCCTCAATTGTGGGTCGGATACCGTCAATGGCATGCTGCTGGAGAGGATACTGCCTCTGGTATGGTGGGCTAACATGTGGTTTTAGTGTGATGCGGACAGGTTGCACTGATTTTATCAAGCCTACGTCTGTTTTGTGTGCTGTCCATAGCTGTGGTGGAACTTTACTCAGCAGCTGTGCATGTTCTTCTGTGACTGCCATCTGTGTGGGAGTAATGCCATCTACAAGTACCTTGTCTGCGACTGCTTCATCACCTGTCTTAGTTGAGATTCTGATGTGTTGTTTGTCATCTGAAATGTGGATGTATTTGTTCTCGGTGGGTAACCACTCTCACACCTGCAGTGCACGTCTGACCATAGGACCCAGATGATGAGACTCATAACCTTCTGCTATCATCAGTGTAACATGTGGTGCAGAATTTGGCACCTAAAACCACCCCGCTAATTCTTCTGGGAGGCGGACGGCTGCCGCCACACCTTGAGGTCCTAAATACATGTCTTCACTAGTGATCAGGCATGGTTTTTTATTGAGCATTGCGTCCCAGCATTCTTGATAATCTACATGAGTCTGGTCTGCGTCATACATGAGCGTGGAGTGCAGTGGCAGAGTGGGAGTGTGTGCTGTGTCAAAATGTAACCTGACCCATGGTTCCCACTCAGTCCATGTCTGTTTGAGGTGAGACTCTTCTGGTGTCAGTTGGAGCCAGTAGACCAATGCCTGTGGTGTCTCTGTGGCGTTCACGGGCAGCTGTGGCATCATGCTTTGTGGGGGATCTTCAGGGAAGTCTAAATATAGTCCATCTTGAGTACACATGATCTTAACTTTGAGAGGGCATACTGGGTACGTCCCAAGTCCCTTAAAATTACTGCTAACCACCTAACCTAGCCACCTTACCTAACTGTTTAGTCCCTCCCACTTAGGAAAACATGCAAGGAGTCAGGAGTTAGGAGTGAGGAGGGAGGATTGCTGATTAAGAGACATGAGACGGCCTTACTCTGAAGCGTCACGTAAAGCGACGTCCTTTTCTGATGACGGTGGCACAGCTGGATCTGCTGCATGACGGAGCCAGCGTTTGGCGTACATCCCAAGTCACATTATATTCGCTGATCAAAGCCGTAACCCCCCCCCCCCCCCATGACTCTGGTCACACAGTTTTGTATGTATTACCATTGTTACTGAGTCATTTGCCGAAGTTTGTGGCAATTAAAGAATGATCTGTAGCCCTGCCACTGTCACTGTGATGAGCATCATTATCATTATTATTATCATTATCATTATTATCACTATTATTAAATCCACTCACCATCATTCAACAAGTCAGCTGCTGAGTGAATAAGACATATCAGACCTGTCAGTCTACCTCAATCGATTCAATTTTATTTTTAAAGCCCAATATCACAAATCACAGTTTGTCTCACAGGGCTTTACAGCATACGACATCCCTCTGTCCTTAGGACCCTCACAGCTGATCAGGAAAAACTCCCCAAAAAACCCCATTTAACGGGGAAAAAACGGTAGAAACCTGAGAAAGAGCAACTGAGGAGGGATCCCTCTTCCAGGACAGACAGACGTGCAATAGATGTCGTACAGAACAGATCAGCATAATAAATTAACAGTAATCCGTATGACACAATGAGACAGAAAGAGAGACAGAGAGAGACAGAGAGAGAGACAGAGAGAGATGCAGGACAGACGGTAATGACAGTAGCTTACAACAACATTA
>NC_065506.1:2540426-2542908 GCF_006386435.1 Epinephelus moara | reverse complement strand
ACTTCCTGTTAGGAACCTCTCGTGTTACCTTACTCATCGCACCTAACAGATCCCTCCTAACGCCTAACGCTAACTCCTTACTGGCAGGAATAAGAGACATGAGACGGCCTTAAAGATGGCGGACCTCGAACGACTTCCAGTTCAAGTAAGGAGTTAGGAGTTAGCAGTATAAAATAAAAGACTTGGGACGTACCCACTATATCTCTGCCTAGAAGGTTCACTGGCGTATGAGCTGAATAAACTAGGGGTGCAAATATGACTTTTCCTGCGATGAGCATTGGAACAGGCTCTGTCAATGGTATGACTTGTGATTTCCCAGAGAGGCCTATGGTCTTGATGGAAGACTTAGAGAGGGGGAGTTTAGAGCTTTATTTTCCAATGCATGAATATGTAGCCCCTGTGTCCACCATAAAAGGATATGCTTGTTCGTGGATGACAACAGGTATAGTTGGTTCGTCGTGTGGCTGTAATGAAATGACTGGTGACATTACTTCCCCCTCAGGCTTCTCTGGGCAGCCCTACCATGGGTGCCCTGTCTCCATGTATGGCCAATTTTCTGCTAGACCTTCCCATTGTTGACCGGACACTCCCTACGTCGGTGGCCGGGCTGGTTACAACCCCAGCATAGGTTGTCAGGTGCAGTAGGATTCACTCCTGGATATCCTGTGTTCATTTCCTGGGGGCCTGATTGCTGATAGGGTGCGGCTTGCTGATAGGTTTGCTGTTGCGGCTGGGGTCCTGGAGGAAAGTTCGGTCCCCCTCTCCATCCTCCTCGGCCTGCTGGTCCTCCCCTAGATCCGCCTCTGTCTCTGCACCAGCACAAGGTGGCGTTTGCATTGTCAGTGTTCTGTGTGTGGGGAGCGTCTTCTTTCGTCTGCTCTTGGCCTTCGTATCCCTGGCCAAGGTCACTGTGAACCTTCCCTCCACTTGGCCCTCCATTGTTGTTGCTGCTCTTGCATCCTCTACCGAGCGCAGGGGGCATTGTCCCGTCTCTGATGGTGATGTGTCTTGTGGGTATGGTGGTGGTGGTGCCTGTAGGGGTGGGGCTGTGGGTATCACGTCCGTCGGTGCCGGTGGGTCCTGTGGATGCTTGCTGCGCTCTACTTGCACCATTTGCTTCGATGCCCGTGGGTCCTGTGGGTCCTGTGGGTCCTGTGGATGCTTGCTGCACTCTACTTGCACCATTTGCTTCGGTGCCCGTGGGTCCTGTGGGTCCTGTGGGTCCTGTGGATGCTTGCTGCACTCTACTTGCACCATTTGCTTCCTACCCCCTATTTGTCTAAACCACCCTAATACCTCCCTTTCTTTAGCCCTTTTGTTCTTTTTTTATAACTCGCCTTATTGTCTTTTGCCTCAATGTGTCTTAGTTCTGACTCCACCTCGTCGCAACATGCCAGATTGAAGGTTCCATCTTTAGGCCAACGATTTTTGTGCCATTTGGTCACACAGAGTTGGATTCGGTTTCTCCGACCTGGGTGTTGTGTTATCACTATCTCTATGGGTGTCAGAACCCCTTTCTCCATCTTTCCTTGGTTGGCTCCCATGAAGCCTTGTTTAACTTCACTTGCTCTTGGAATTTGTGGTTGCTCGTCTGTTTCTTTTGTGCGTATCAGTACTAGTAATTTCCCTACTGTGATGGCAGTTTTGTATTTCTTTTCTCTCCATGGGTTATATTCTAATTTATGTGACCCGTCTCCTAGGGGGACTTTGGTTAAACAGCCAAATTTTCCTGTTTCCCAATCAGCTTTTCTAGGCACGACAACAATCTGCAACCCTGGATTAAATTCCACTCCGTTCTCTAAATCTTGAAATACTACCTGGTTCAGAGGAAGTGAAGCTACGGGTCCGCTTTTATAATTGTCACACAAATATTGCAGCAGTGGATCTAGTGAGCGGGGAGTCCACAAATCATTCAAAATCGTCTCCCACTGTACACCTGGAAATTCTTCCTTCACTTGTTTCAAATTGGTAAATTTAGTAATTATCCAAAGTTTTAGTCGAATCTAGATAGGTAGGTAGGTAGGTACTTTATTAATCCCCTTGAGGAGAAATTTCAGCACCACAGCAGCCAATAGAAACAATACAAAACAATAGACAATAAAAACACAGGTCATATTATAAAAATACTAATTAAAAACACAGTGACACAAGGTGCGAGGAGTAAAAACCAAAGTGCAGAATGTCCATAGGAAATAGAAAAGGGAGGGGGGGAGGTCAGCACATGAATGAGTTGTACAGTCTTAAGGCAGTGGGCAAAAAGGAGCGTCTATGTCTCTCTGTGGAACACCGAGGCAGGATAAACCGGTTGGTCAAAGAGCTTCTCTGCCTGGTCAGGGTGTCATGTAGTGGGTGGGAGGGGTTGTCCATGATGGTCAAAAGCATCTGTGACATCCTCCTTTCAGTCACCACACTCACTGGATCTAATCTGGTCCCAAGGACAGACCCGGCCTTCTTCAGCAGCTTATTGATCTTGTTATCCTCT
>NC_065506.1:2528148-2533674 GCF_006386435.1 Epinephelus moara | reverse complement strand
TTCTGCTCTATCAACTCAAGCTCACACTAGCGCTAGGAGAGCGACGTCTGTGAGGCCGGGGAGGGAGGGGGAGCCAAAGAGTTCTCAGTAGGCGCTCCAGCCGGTGCGCTACAGAGTGACGTTCATTTACAGGAGGCATTTTATATCTGGCCGATTTTTGGAGACTATGGCGGGGCAAATTAGTCAATGTATGGGAAACACTGTATATATATACACTAGAAAACTCGTGCCCTTTTCCTCCTTGTGTGGTGTATTCTGCATGATCCGGTGGGTGCGCTGCTTTAAGTGGTCCGACCGGCAACCTGTTGAGACGATTTAGTTCCATGTTCTGCGTTGCCCCTCCGACTCTTCAGCGGGGGGCCACAGGGGGTGCCGGACTCAGAGTTACGGGGGCACTGGCCCCTGCTGGCCCCCCCCTAAAACCGCCATTGGATGTGACCAAAAAGTAGTATAACTAGTAGTGTAATGGCCGGGGGTAAAAAGTAAAATAATAATTACTTTTGAAAAGACTGCAGTGCAGGACATGGTGGTTGTTTTGGTGATAGTGCGCTGAAAGCTCTATAACATAATATTTTATATAAAGGTGGAGACTCGGTTGTTGTTTTACCAGCCAAATGCTTGAAGAGACTACATGTTTATTATGTTTTACTGCATCCCCATCACTTAAGGTGTTTTATTTCATGAAGCAGAATTTGGCATTGACTTTGTTAGTTTGTACTGTACGCTTCAATTTTAAGTGTAGGCTATCTGGTTTTCTAATGATAAAGCATCCTTTAAATTCTATCCAACCCAAGTCTTTAGGTTGTTTATTCAGTGTGCCAGCTTGTAGTGTTATCGATTTGAAATAGACTATTTTCATTTCTTAAGCCTAGTTGTGACTCTCTGTCCTGAATCAGCTTAATATGGAAGAAGGAAAGGCAGGAAGGATAACTTCGTCATTATTAATAATGTCATTATCAATCAATCATCAATCAAACTTTATTTGTATAGCACTTTTCATGCATTAAAATGCAGCACAAAGTGCTTCACAGAATAAAAACAAACAAAAATACTACATACATATTGAAAAGCCGCCCCTCCCACCCCCACATATAAACACACACACACACACACACACACACTCGCACACAGTCAATATAGTCAATAACATGGCTGGGCACTGAGGAACCAGGTGAGGAAAGAAATAACATGGCTGGGCACTGAGGAACCAGGTGAGGAAAGAACCACCTATGGGGAGCCATCCACACCAAGAGGCGTCACAACCAACGGCCATAGGGAGCGCCACCACAGAGACCACCCCGACCCAGACAGATTGGGGTGGACTCCACACATGGTGCAGAGCCCCCCAGTCCTCCGGACCTGAGGGATCTCCAGGACGACGTCCCCGCGGGCAGACCAGACACGCCTCTCAGTGTGGAGGCCCCCCATGAGGAAACACTGGAGCTAAAAACTAAAAGACTAAAAGACTAAAAGGCAATATGACAACATAAAACAAGTATGAGATAAAATAGTGATAAAATGCATAAAAATGTAAGGATTTAAAGATTAAAATAATAATAATAATAATAATAAATAAATAAATGAAGATTTAGAAACTTAATAATAAAATGCATAAAGATTTAAAAATAAATCATTTAAAAGCATTAGAAATTAAAAAAAACATATAATAGAAGAATTAAAAGAGTAAACGAAATCAGTTAAAAGTCAAACTAAAAAGGTGAGTCTTGAGCCCCCTTTAAAAAACATCAACAGTCTCTGCAGTCCTGATGCTCTCCGGCAGGCTGTTCCATAAGTGTGGGCCATAATGGCTGAATGCAGCCTCCCCGTGGGGAGGTGGGGGTGTTTTTGTTCTGAATTTTGGAACAATTAAAAGGCCGGTGCCGGAGAACCTCAGGATCCACGAGGGATGATATGATAAAAGCAGGTCAGATAAATAAGATGGCCCAAGACCGTTAAGACATTTAAAAACTAATAAAAGAACCTTAAAATCGTTACATTTGCATTATCATTACTTTGCATTAAAAATGCACTTTCTTAAGCAAATAGTTAGATAGTTTGTGATATAAAGGTGGATATCACCAGACGCGTCACGTCAATAGAAACCGAGGGGGCACGTGCCCCCTCAGATTTGAGGGATGATTTTTTTTTTTTTCAACCATGCCGATGACGGCGATCTAACCTAAGGGTTAACGTTAGCCTATAATGTCTGGACTGTAACGTTAGCCTGACTAATCAGCTACTAGTAGCCTAGGGAGTATCCATGGAAGTATCAGAAAAACTTGGGACGGGATTTATTTTGGTGTATCTGTGTTTCAACGTTAGGCCGCCTAACAAGATGGGTGAGTGTGTGTGATTGTGTCCTTTTTTATTGCCTTGGCACGCCGTTGCCAATAACAGCTCAGTGGCCTAGTGGTAGAGTGTCCACCCTGAGACTGGGAGGTCGTGGGTTCGATCCCCGGCCGGGTCATACCAAAGACTATAAAAATGGGACCCATTGCCTCCCTGCTTGGCACTCAGCATCAGGGGTTGGAATTGGGGGGTTAGATCACCACGTGATTCCCGAGCGCGGCACCGCTGCTGCTCACCGCTCCCTCAGGGGATGGATCAAATGCGGAGAACAAATTTCACACACTCAGGTGTGTGACAATCAGTGGAACTTTACCTTTACCTTTACTTTAACGTTATCTACGTCACGTTACGTTTTGCTGTCAGTAGTGGGAACCGGCCTGGGTTCACGTTTGTGTGTATTAACGTTAGTGTGTAGCCAAATATTTTATGCAATACAATAAGCTTAGCTATGTTTGCAATATTTTCCTAGCTGCTAGGGTTTGTTTGAGAAAAACTCCTTTCCTCCTAACACAAAATAGTTTACATGGCAAGGTGTAGATGCGTTAAGTGTGTGTGTGTGTGTGTGTCTGGACGGGGGGGTCGGCTTTGAGTTTGGGCCCTATCCAACCTCAAGGCGTTGTGCAGCAGGGGGCCCAAAATAAGTGATTTGAGGGCATCCCCCAAAAAAAATTGTGCGCGCGCATAGCGCACGAACCCAATCCACTGTGCCCCCTCACATTTTGGGGTTGCATGACGCCCCTGGATATCACATCTCACATGTGTGGTAAGGACAGATCTTAGTAGTAGTAGATAGTTAGCCTAACTTAGCATAAAGACTGGCAGCAGGGGGAAACAGTTAGCAGTGGTGGGTGGAGTACTGGAAATCTACACTCAAGTAAAAGTCCAATTACTCCAATAAAAATGACTCAAATAAAAGTAAAGACTAGACTCTGAAAAACCTAGTCAAGTAAATCATCAAACATCAAAGATTAATGCTACACATGAAAAATTAACAAGCTAACATTAGCTAGCTAACTCATTTTCACTTACAGTATGTGCAATTTACTTCAATGCTGGGTTTCCCCCAGTAAAGTTGTTAGGCCAGGTGGCAAGTACCGTTTGACAGAGCCTAGCATTGGCAGGTGGACGAGTATCTTTTGTTTTTTTATGGGGGCCAGAGACACTTTGTTTTAATCAAAATCTTAACAATGCAGCAAAGTTAAATCAAAGGGTTTTTTTTACGTGTAAAACATAGCATTTGGTCTCATATGCATATGGAATATGATGTAGATTTGGTGTGTTGGCATACAAGTGACAAGTGGCCCCCAAAAAAAGCTACAAACGTCCCTGCAGAGGATGAAGAGGAGTCAGTCAGTTAGTAAGTGGTTAATGTTAGTGACATGATTTGTTGTTGAGTTTTGACTCCTCATAGTTAACATAACCATAACATCAGCTCACTCACTGTGAGAAATGGATGCTGACTCCTTAACTGTAATGTTACCTTTAAAATCAAACAGTCAAACATTGGCTAACTGGTAAGGTTAACATTAATACTAGTAAGCTTACCTCACTGACTTGGGTTGAATTCCCCGTTGCTGCCTGCGGCTGTCATGAAGTCAGAGGCTGGCGGCTCTGTGTTGACTGAGAGTGTGTGCTTCCAGTTCAATTTTTGTTTGTTTTCCTTGCCCCTCTAGGCTTCTGTAGTTTAAAAAACATCTTAAAAATACATTTCTGAAAAATCCACAATGCTGAAAGGGACATTGTGTAACATTTTCAGTTGTTTATTGGTCAAAATTGATGTCTGCATTCATAAATATGTCATCATTGGTGTACTATTACTTCCACCAATAATCTGACTTCTCGTAAAAGGAGAATTTCGGATTTGTTTGTACATTGTGTGGGTAAGTCGTCTGGGGGGTTCCATCCATCTTGAAAATACATCCGCCAACAAGGGACATATAGCACTACCAGGGAATAGTCTCAGCTTTGGCGTTTTTGTTGAGAGCCAGGCCAGCGCTGCGTGACTGAGAAGCCGAAGGAGAGGAGCAAGAGGCCCTTCGCTACTACCCCAGCACTACTGCAGTGTAATGGAAAATTACTTTTCTGAATAAAGAATACTAAGATAACACTCAGAGTCAAGCGTTGTTTTTTTGTAAAGTTTAATCCAGCAACAGCTGCAACTGGGCACACACCAAACAGTCAAGTGAAAAGGCTGAGAGAGTGAGCCCTGAACATTTGTCAGAGCCCCACACTTAAACAGCATGTTATCTAACTGGGGCGAGAAGTACAGGTCAAGTGTCTGTTTAGGATAACAATTAAAAACATATCATCCCGAGAGGCTCTCCCACCTTATCTCTATGTAAGCACTTAAATTATGTCTTGCAGATGACATGAAGGGAGAGAAGACTTCTTCATAACAGTCACGGCCTGTTCTGGTCGTAAGTCACGGCCTGTGCTCTGACCTTGCACATGGCATCTTGTCTTTATGCTGCATGACTATACAGAGAAAATTTCCATCACAGCAGCATAACAAAGTCCCACTCTTTACACATAATGCAGGATCATGAATATGCAGCATCACGGGAGATGGAATCCTCGTCGCCAAGAAAGCGCAAAAGGGAATCAAAAAGGCAACGTGACCGACAAATTCCAAAAATGAGGGTCAACATCGGTGTAGCCTTTCCCAGCTGGAAAGAGCTGCTGAAGGAGAAAGGTAATGCAATCACAGGCCAGCACCGCTGTCAGCGATGCAGTGATGCAGCGATACAAGGAGAGGGATGAAGTGTGTGAGGTTGAGCCACTTCAGTTGTCAAAAGACAAGACATGATTGGTTTGTTTCGATTTACACCCGCCCCAACAGTCCTACGTTGTAAACACAGCCAGTATGGTGAGGAGGGGGTTTGTCAACTCACGTCGCGTGTGTCTGTGTAGGAGCCTAAATGAATACTCCATGAAGTATCGGATGACATAGCTTCATCCATGTTATCATAGCTCTTTGGTACACAGCGGGTACCGTTGTTGCAATACGTGTTTCTATCAATCAATCAATCAATCAATCAATTTTATTTATAAAGCCCAATATCACAAATCACAATTTGCCTCACAGGGCTTTACAGCATACGACATCCCTCTGTCCTTATGACCCTTGCAGCGGATAAGGAAAAACTCCCCCAAAAAAACCCTTTAACGGGGAAAAAA
>NC_065506.1:2527965-2528110 GCF_006386435.1 Epinephelus moara | reverse complement strand
TTTACAGCATACGACATCCCTCTGTCCTTATGACCCTTGCAGCGGATAAGGAAAAACTCCCCCAAAAAAACCCTTTAACGGGGAAAAAAAACGGTAGAAACTTCAGGAAGAGCAACTGAGGAGGGATCCCTCTTCCAGGACGGAC
>NC_065506.1:2507831-2525274 GCF_006386435.1 Epinephelus moara | reverse complement strand
TAAGAACTAAACTGGATAAAAACTCTGAGAATTCAGATTCAAATTCAGAATACGGGCCAGGAGCACGGTACACTATAACAAATAAAAGTGGCTGCGAGGTTTTCCAGGTCGGATGTAAAAGACTAAGAACGAGGCTTTCAAATGAATTATAATCTAGTTTAGGTTTAGGGCTGATTAACAGACTAGAGTTAGATCACAGATCATAAGCCTTTTCCCAAACAAAACAGTAGAGATAACAGCCTCTGCCGCCTGGAACAATCACAAACAAGTCCCACTCCGTTACAGACAAGAAGATCCACCCTATCACTACAATTGCTTTACCCCTTAAAACCTACAAACCCTGCCCCGCCCTGCCATAGAGCATGAGCTCAGTACCATAATGTATTCTTTCTGACCTCTTCAAGTGCACCATAGGTGTGCCAGGCAGCTACCTAAAATCAGTCCTTCCAGGATGTGGTGATGTTAACGCAGGTGTAGCAGGAGGCGATTTTCCTTCCTGCCACTACTGGGCACTGTGCCAGCTTCTAGCCATCGTTATCATTGGGCGGCACCACGCGCACCTTTATATCTAGGCGTGTGGTCGCACCCGTTCTTTCTTCCGCTTGCTCCCGTGGTGGCTGTGTCTCGGCGTGGCAACATTTTGTTTGGCGTGGCACTGGCAGCCGTTTTTGTTCACCGGACGGTGCTTTATTTAACGTGAAGGCTCCTTGGTGTGGCGTGCGCCCTGTGTTTGGTTCGCCATCAAAGCACACCATCTCCTCTCTCAGGTAAGCGCCCTGCCACCTTTCCTTTTGTGTACGTGTGCGTAATGCGCACCTTGGTGACCCGATCTCCACTCCTTGCAGTGTGGCTGACTGTTGGGGGGCCGGGGAGGACGGGGTGACGTGCTGGAGCCCTGCTGTGTGTCGCTATTTGCCCGCTCTGGTACGTCAGTCCACGCATTGTCTGCGCTTTTGTTTCATCTGTCTCTCAGCGCTCAGCTGATTCATATCTGTGCATAATTCTCAGGCTGTGCACTCGAGCTGTGTCCTGGGGCTCATATCTTCCGGTTGCCTAGAGTTTGCTGCGCCTGGTATGTATTTATTTGAGATTTTTGTCAAAAGATTATTTTAAGTTATATAATTAATTTACTAAATATCAGGTTTTCTTGTTTTTGCAGCGTTGTTCTGCAATTGTTTGGCCTGCCATTGACCATCACTCCCTGGGCCACGCTGCTGCTCTGGCTCTCTGGCTCTCTCGTTCTGGCTTTCTTTCCTTTTGATTTAATTATTATTTTGATTTAGTTGCTTTGGAATTGGTTTATTTTACATTTTCATTTTTGACTTGTTTGGGCTCTTTCAGCTCCCTTTATTTTTGGTTCTTTACTTTTAGTTTGGTTGTTATTTTGGATTTTGTAATTTTGTTTTGTTCTGTTTTGGCCGTTCTGCAGCGAGCGGGCTAAGTTTGCTGTCCGGAGCAGCTGACTGCTGCCCGGCCTGCTCTGTCTTAGAGTTCTAACTGTTTTACAGGCTGTTCTAGGACTGACATTGGTCGCCCCTGCCTAGTGACCATGAGCCAAATATTTTAAGTCTGTATTTCACCTGTTTTCTTTGTTATCTATAATTTAGTTTAGTAGACTTACTTTTGTACTTTGGTTTCATTTGTTGTATTGAAGTTATGTTGTCCCGTGCTTATTTTCCGTTCCACTACCGCTTGCCACACAGGCAATCACTACCTATGAAATCTGAAAATGTCGCAACTTGCTTTGCATTTTTTAGAAAAGCTGCAGAGAAATCAGACATTTTTGGCCACAACAAAATCAAAACCAGCCCATGAAATCCTGGAGGGACTGTGCACCTGACACACTGAGCAAACATACTTGACAGCAAATTGCAGCACAGCTGTTGAAGAGAAGAAACTCACATATCCAAATTTGGGGCTCCTCTTAAATCCCGAAACTGTTTTGACAATTATACCTTTGTTTGACTGACTGTTTGCTATGTGAGATGTTTTTTTATAGGTCCCTCAGCTATTCAGCCTAATCAATAGCAAGTACAGGTGTTCACTAAACTGCTAAACTGACTACACTGAACCACCACTGTCACTCAGAGCGTTTAGATAGATAGATAGATAGATAGATAGATAGATAGAACTTTATTGATGCCAAACTGGGAAATTCTTGTGTTACAGCAGCAAGCAATCAAACAGCATGTGGACATTAGAATATAGAACTATAGAAAATAAAATATATACAAAAATGAGTACTACTAATTCAAACTATACAAGAAATATACAGGAATAAAATGAAAATATCAAATTGCAGGAGTAAAAAGATCAATTATATACACAACACAGTGAGAAGTGAGGTAGAGGTTGTAAAAACAAATAAAAATGTGCAAAACAGCTACAAGTGTGAAATCAGTTATTACCAGCAGTGCAAACAAGTGGTTGTAGTGTAACTATTAAGCTATAGAGGAGAGACTGTAGAGAGCTGTGAGTGCCCTCTGTAAGACAGAGGTGAGGTGTTATATAGTGTTGTGGCTTGGGGGAGGAATGATTTTCTGTATCTGTCCTTGTGACAGTGAAGCTGTATCAGTCTGTTGGAGAAAGAGCTCCGCTGCCCGTCCAGTATGTGGTGAAGAGTGTGGTCAGGATTATCCATGATGGATAACAGTTTGTTCAATGTCTTCCTTTCCACCACAGCTTCAAATGAGTCCAGTTTGCAGCCAGTCACAGAGCCAGCCTTCTTACTGAGTTTCTTAAGTCTGTTAGTCTCACAACAAAGTAAAGTGCAGTCTGCTCATCCCCTTCTTGTACACAGCATCAGTGTTGGGCTTCCAGTTCAGTGTGTTGTCTATGTGGATGCCTAGGTACATCCTCCACGTCCTCCACCATGGTGATGTCCTCTCCCTGTATGAACAGGGGTTGAGAAGCCGTCCTCTTCCTTCTGAAGTGGATCACCATCTCCCTGGTCTTGGCCACATTCAGCAACAGGTGATTTCTTCCAGCCCACTCCACAAAATCATCCACCAGTGCTCTGTACTCCTCCCGTACATCACTTATACACCCAACCACTGCAGAGTTGTCAGAGAACTTCTGCAGGTGGCATGACCCAGTCATACCGAAAGTCTGTGGTGTACAAGGTGGAAAGGAAAGGAGACAAAGCAGTCCCCTGTGGAGCTCCTGTGCTACTAACCACCATGTCAGACGGGACATTGCCCAGCCGGACAAACTGTGGTCTGTCTGTAAGGTAGTCAGTTGTGGATGTGTCGACCCTCATTGCCTGCAGCTTCTCCCTCAGTAGCAGTTGCTGGATAGTGCTGAATGTACTGGAGAAATCAAAGAATGTGATTCTCACAGTGCTGCAGGGTCCATCCAAGTGCGAGTGAGCTCGCTGCAGCATGTAGATGATGGCGACGATTTCACCTACGGTCTCAGGTGGGCCAAGACCAGCCTCTCTAGCACCTTCATGTGAGATGTGAGGGCAACTGGTTGGTAGTCATTGAGGCTAGATGATATTGACTTCTTAGGGACTGCAACAAGGCAGGACATCTTCCACAGCACTGGTACTCTTTAACAAGAGACAGCTGGCTTGCACAGGTCCTCAGAACCCTTGGACTGATGCCATCAGGGCCTGCAGCTGTCTCCTTAAGCCTAGTTCACATTGCACAATTTTCACCCAGATTTTGCGTCGCGGAGATGCATGATATCCAGTCCCAGTCACAGACGAGGGGGCAACTTGGTCGTAGGCTTATTCACACATGAGGACTCCTCATGGCAGACTATCTGCCGACTCACCTCTGACCCAAAGTAGCTCTCAAGATCCTCTATGACGTCAAAATCGCAGTGAAAATCGTGTAATGTGAACTAGGCTTTACCTGGCCTGTAGTCATCTGTCATGTGGGGGAGGGTGCATGATGTTCCCTCTATCGTGTGGGAGGGGGAAGGGTGCTGCAGAGGTGGTGTGTCCAGAGAGCTCACCAGGGGGGGTTGAGGGGGGGAGTGGGGGTTGCACTGGGGGTAGAGAAGGTGTGTGGAAGTCTGGGTGTGTGTGGGTGGTGGAGGAGACAGCAGAGGGCTGTGAACTAAACCTGTTGAAGAAACAGATAAGCTCGTTAGCCCTTTCAATGCTGCCTGCTGTTTGTCTGTCTCTCACCTTGAACCCAGTGATCTCTTTCATTCCACTCCAAACATCACTCACGTTCTTCAGTTGGAGCTTGGCCTCCAGCTTCCTCCTGTAGGAGTCCTTGCTCTCTCACAGCTTGCCCCTCACTGTGCCCTCCTCAGTTCTTCCCTGTCCCAAGACCTGAAGGCTTTCTTCTTATTATTAATTATTAGCATTTGCATACAGGAGGTCCAGTGTGCTATTGTCTCTAGTGGGGCAGTCAACAAACTGATAAAATGTTGGAAGTGTTTTTCCAAGTGTGGCATGGTTGAAATACCTAGTAATAACAACAAAAGCATTTGGGTGATGAGTTCGGAGCCTTGCAACTGTTGAGTGAACGACGTCACCCACTATCGCTGCATCAGCTGATGGAGGAATGTAAACAGCAGTAACAATGGCGGATGTGAACTCCCTCAGCAGACAGTACAGACGCATTCACACAGCTAGCAGTTCAATATCCGGGCTACAGAAACGTTCTTTCACGTGAACATGTTCCAGATTACACCACCTCTCACTCACATACAGTGCAATCCCTCCTCCCTTCTTCTTACTGCTCCATGAAACATCTCTGTCCCCCTGTACAGTCCTGAAGCCAGGTAAGCCATCCGTCATATTTCCCAAAGACCTCACGTTCCCCAAGATGTTCGCTGGGACGGCAGGTCTATATTTCCTCCTTTTCTCTCTCTCCGTTTGGCTCCAGCTCTGCAACCCCAGCATCTCCTCCGCAGCTCCCCCGGGAATTCCGGTGTCGCCCCCGGCAGCAGCACAGGTTTACACAGCGCAATCAGCTGTTCTCTTATGTAAACAATGCTTTCGCCTCTCTCAGCATGGCTCACCGTTACAAAGAGTAGCAAAAGTGACAGAAGAGCTGAGAGAAAAGTTACAAAACTAAATGAAGCCATTGCTCCTCAGTTACTGGTCCTTGTATATGACAGAAAAACACACGAACAAGACAAAAAGTTGACAAAAAAGACGAAAAGTCAAAACACATGACAGGAGCTGCTGCAACAGGCTGCCACCTAGCATAGCGCCATCTTGCAATCACGACATTAGAGAAAATTGATTTATTGTGTTAGTCCGACTAAAACCAGACTTTTGAAATATACACATTAGTTAGTCTGAATGAAGTCAAAGGCGAAGACATTTCTCAAAGTCAGACTAACACAATGAGATAATGCACTTGGGAGTCAAATTACTTGGTCAATCAGACTGGCAAACTGGCCTAGGCACTCTGTGCATGCTCCACAGTTTCCGCCGTCAAATAGCATTAAATGTGTAACAGATGAAGAAGCCGGTAACAACATGGTGAAATCTACATCCAGAGCTGTGCATTTTTTGATGGATAAGGAGACACAATTCATGCTGTTAGTAGTTTGCCACTAGCTAGCCGTAGCTAACTTGTTTGTCAATTGTTTGATCTGTGACGTAATAGGTCAACCAGAAAAAGGTCCAATACCAACAAGCTGAAAGGGGGCATATTGCTTCCTCTTGTGGTGGAGTCGTACATACTTTGGTCAATAAATCGATTCCCCTCCCATGCTTGTATACTGGGACAAGGGCAGTGGTCCAATTAAATGGCATAGCCAAGCTGTAACCATAGCTCCACCAAAATGTGCATGTAAACATACTGACTGAGGCAGCCTTAAACAGTGAAGCTGCTGGTGACTGTTGTCAGCTCAGCTATGATACATTATTTCATTGCTACAAGCATATTAAAAGACCCTGAGAGCCATATAAAACAATCATGAACTGATAACTGTGTCATAAATAACAGGCTGCTGTTGTACATACTGATGTGCTGATACTGATTTTTGGAAAAAAAGTGGCAGACTATATAGTCACTGATTATGAGGTTTTGAACTGAACTGAATGATACGGTTCAAATAAGCAAAGCGATTCTAATGGCACATGTGTGTGTTTGAAATCCCCTGCTGTAAGGGATGGTACTACATCCTCCTATGTGCTGCAGAGAATTGAGAGACAGTACGTTAATGAACTAATGAAATGCACAGATGGTCTAATCTCACAGGGAGCCAAGCTGATGGTGTGTTCAGAGGTCCTTTTGGTTTGATTTTTTTAAATTAATGTAAAAAAAATACCAGGTCTTCTGCAATCGAGATGCACCTGAATTCAGTTACAGGGTTACCACTGTACAAATCTACAGCTGTGTCTGAAATCTCAGTTCTCTATCGTATCGAGACTATCTCTCCACACAGTTACATATTCCATATGTACGGGGATTGATCCCACTGGGACAGTTGACGTGGATATTTCTTTAAGACACACCACTACGTGGCCCATGCGCGGGCTTAAAAGCCCCAGGTGCGCATGTAATCACTGATTCATTGATTTCCACTCTGGCAGTAGGAGATGTGAGGGCATGAGCGATCAGTGTCACATGGGCCGCAGGCGACAACTAGCAAGCCTCCCGCCCCTGGACCCTCCACCATGATATCAGTTGGGCTTGACAGGGGCTGCCAATCTGACTCAGAGTCAGATAGGGAGATTGATATTATGAGCCTGGAGCCCTCAGACGATTATGTGTTCCCCTTGGAGCAAGGGGAGACAGTCATAGAAGAACGTGAGCAGCAGCCCCCTCTCCTTCAGGAGATTGTGAGCAGGGCAGCTGCTGCGTTGAATATTGAGTTGCCATCTGATCAGGGGCCTGCCGCCTCCCGTTTTGGTGATGAAGCGGGGGGCCGGTCCACACGCTTCCTGGTGCCCCTCCTCTCGGACTTTGAGGATGTGCTCCGGAAGCAGTTTCAGACACCATCATGTCACTGGTCTGGGCTCTGTAGAGCCTAGCAGCGGTTCACGACCGGAAGAAGATAGGCTGTGGGCCGTTACCTCCGGTGGACCAGGCTTTGGCGGCCTTGGTGTCTCCATCTAAGTCAGTTCTTGGGAAAGGTGGCTGCCCCAGTAAAAACTGCAAAATGATGGACGCCTTGCTCACCAAAATGCATGGTGCTATGGCGGTTTAGACCCAGCTGGCCAATACAGGGGCCATATTATCCCTGTACCAACGCCATCTGACTCAGCAGCTGAAGGAGGGGTGCAGTGATGACCTGCTGATTGAGCTGCGGCAGGTCTCCTCACTTCTCTCTAAGCTAATGAGGGAGCAGGCAGAGGTGGCTGGTAAAGCCATGTCGGGACTCTGGACAGTTAGACGCCACCTATGGCTGTCGCAGTCCATGCTGCAGCCGGAGGATAGAGCTTGTCTACTCAAGCTGCCCGTAGAGCCATCAGCAATGTTTGGGCCGGATGCGTCTAAGATGCTTCAGCAGGCGCAGGAAGCTCGCCGCTGTGCTCGAGAGGTGTCCGGTGCTTTAAAGCGGAGCCAGGACTGGCACCGGAGCCAGGACTGGCACCGGCCTCAGCCGCAGCAGCCTAAGCCTCCTCAGTCTAACTGGAATCAGGGGGATCTGAGGGGCCGGCTGGATGCATCCAGGCGGGGCAAGTCTAAGAGAGGGAGACGAGGCAGTGGTGGCCAGGGGCCACCCCAGCCCTCGCCTCAGTCCTGACGCGATGCCATCCCAAGGCGGACCCTCTCCTCAGGGGGTTCGTGTGGCATGGGAAGCTCTGAGGGCAGACCCCTGGGTTGTTTCTACAATGACCCAGGGGTACCACTTACAGTTTATACGCACCCCTCCTGTGACTCGGTTGGCTGCATTTTCAATCATTGCAGACCTGCAGCACAGAGAGGCTCTGCATTCAGAGATCTCCACTCTCCTCGAGAAGAGGGCCATCAGGGAGGTGGGGAGGGAGAACCAGCGGGTGAGGTTTTATTCCCGTTATTTCCTTGTCCCGAAATGGGACGGTACCCTCCGGCCAATATTAGACCTCAGGGGACTGAACAAGTTCCTCCGGCCTCTGAAGTGCAAGATGTTAACTATACTGAGGGTGAAGCAGGCTATCCTGGTAGGCGACTGGTTTGCAACTGTCGACCTCAAGGATGCCTATTTTCAAGTACCAATCTCGGAAGGGCACAGACGGTTTCTCAGGTTCGCCTTCGAAGGGAGAACATTCAAGTTCTGTGTCCTCCCTTTCGGCATCTCTCTGGCCCCCCGCACCTTCACCAGATGTATGGATGCGGTCCTGGGGCCTCTGTGGTGTCAGGGTCTCAGGATAATGAACTACCTCGACGATTGGTTGTTATGCGCTCAGACGGAGGAGCAGTGTCGCCACCACGTATCAGTGTTGTTGGCACACATCAGGAGTCTGGGGCTGCGTTTCAACGAAAAAAAGTGCAGATTACAGCCCGCACAGACCACCCAGTTCCTAGGCATGTGGCTGGGTTGGTGACACTGACACAGGAAAGGCAGGAATCCCTCAGGATCTGCCTCTCTCATTTTCAACTGGGAGCCAAGGTTATCTGGAGACAAATGTTCGTGCATCACCGAGGTGCTGCCGTGATACGCAAGGTCTGCTTTGCAAACCTTGCAAGTAATCTTTTTATTCGCCGTATCCAGGCTAAAATGCTCCCAAACTTTAGAAGTTTTGGTACGCGTAGCTGCTGTGTAGGACACCGCCATTTATGTATACGTTACCGCTCGGCAGAGACGCTATTGCGCATGTGTGACTCTCGGCAGAGATTGTAATGAAGTGGGTTTCCTCACTCCGTTGGAAAAACACGTCTGGCGACAATTGTCGACAATGGAATTCATTGTCGACTATTTCTATTATCGATTTTTGTTGACAACGTTGACGAATCGTTGCAGCCCTAATGCCCAGTCAGAGCCCTGAAGATATAAATTGAGCAAACAGGCGCATTCAGAAAGACGGACCAGCTGTTCGTTTGCTTTCAGCCCCGGTGCCTGGGTCAGCCGGTGTCTAAATCCAGGCTGTCTCATTGGATTGTGGAAACGATCCAACGGGCATACACAGACTCTGGTGCTCCGGCTCCTGGGGGAGTGAGGGCGCACTCCACACAGGGCGTGGCAACCTCCTGGGCCTTGTGGCGGGGAGCCACCCTCTCTGAGGTTCGTGCGGCTGCTACGTGGGCGAGTCCATCTACCTTTGCGAGATTCTATAACCTGAATGTGGCTGCTGGCACTTCCTTTGGGGAACTGGTGCTGAGTGCCAGTTCACACTGAACTGACCTTTTTCATTATGCCCCTGTGCCGGTGAGCCAGGGAGATGTCTTATTATTTCCTTGTCAGTTGGCCTAGCAGAGGGCAGGCCATCTGAGCGGCCTCTATACATGTACACCTGACCCTTGCGTCTTGCGGGGTTGGTCATGCTTGTGGCTGCGTCTGGCGCCTCAGCAGGGGGCAGTGACACGCAGCGTCTGGCGGTGTCCAGAGCCTGTGTATGTGTATTGTGACACGCAGCGTCTGGCGGTGTCCAGAGCCTGTGTATGTGTATTGTGTATATTTGTATATAGCATTTTACTGGGTGTTTTGTATTCACACGCATTGTTTTAGAGCACTCTGGTGGTGGTGACGTCTCATTCGATTACCAGGGTCAGGGATCCTGGGGTGAACTTGAGGGGGTGCATCTGCTCAGTCTCCTCGCGGTGTGTCTTACAGGGTCCCCGTACATATGGAATATGTAACTGTGTGGAGAGATAGTCTCGATACGATAGAGAATGTTCGGTTACGTTGTAACCTTGGTTCTCTGAGTGAAGAGACTATCTCTCCAGGGCAAGGCCGCTCGGAAACTGTTCCAATCAATGTTAATCAGTGATTACATGCTCACCTGGGGCTTTTAAGCCCGCGCATGGGCCACGTAGTGGTGTGTCTTAAAGAAATATCCACGTCAACTGTCCCAGTGGGATCAGTCCCCATACATATGGAATATGTAACTGTGTGGAGAGATAGTCTCTTCACTCAGAGAACCAAGGTTACAACATAACCGAACGTTTACTGCAGGGCAGCTGCTGAGGGTCTATCATATAAGAAGTAGTAAATGATTGGACGAGGGGGTGACTTTGAACCCAGCCCCAGGCTTATGTTCTTTGTGGTCCTTAATGTGAAGACACTGTGTAGGGGCTGTGTTAAGTAACAATGCCTGGTTATCATTTTAAATATGTCAAAACAAATGCTGAAATAAGACGTGTGCCAGTATCAAACAAAAACAACAATGTCCAGGATAGCTGACTGATAGCATTTAATTAAAAATGAAAGCTAAGCTTATATGGTCAGACTAGACCTGAACATTTTGAATCTGCTATTGATAGCTGTAGGAAGAGAGATATATTATACCCCTTTTCCACCAAAATTAGTGCACATATGCAGTTTTTAAATGCATGAAAACCCGATAAAAACAGACAATAGTCACCTTTCTCATGGTATGCCTCTTTTTTTTCTGATGTGTCACATCCGATGTCACAAACACACAAGAAAATAGGTTAGTAAACAGTAGAAAGCAGCATGGAGGCCAGTGATAATGCCACGGTGGTCACTTCTTCCAACATTTGTATGTGGGACCCATGTGGGCAGTAAATAGGCTGAAAAATGGGCCCCTGGTTGGAATTTTCCATGGGTTCTGTATTGGCCCTGTGCCCATTGCCCACATGGATGGGTTAACCCAAGTGGTCCCCACCTGGATTATGCTAGGGCTACTTGGGTACCAGGTGGTTATGGGCCCAAAATGGGCCTCTTATCTGGGGCCTAGTTGGGTAAACCCACCTTGGTATCTGTTATTTACTCAGTCTGACTAGCCAAAGTTTGAGCGCTGTTTGGATGAAGATGAATGGCATTTGTAGCTGAAATGAGTCATGCAAGTTACCACCTAGGATGGCAATTTGTCATTGTATCATTGCATGCAGGTGCAAAAATTAGCATGTCCACCTTGTTGTCTGATTGTATTTCTGTTTTATATCTATCATCAATCATTGCATTACAGCACAGCATTTGCATACATGCAGCAGTAATCAATAATTAAGCGTTAAGCCAATTTTATCTTTGAAAATGTGATTTTTAGTTAATTTGATGATGCTAATGATTGATGATGACAATGTAGCTCTAAAAAGCTAACCAGCCTAAACAGACTATTTTGTGGATAAGGTGAGATAAATATTTTAGAGCTGGTTAATACAACTGTTCTCATCCCAGGTAAGCTATTATTTAATAGTATGATGACCTCATGACAAGACAGGCTGAACGTGAAAATGGCTGCTGAAACTGCACTTCATTTGCAATGGAGCTGTTTCCTCCACTTGAAATGCTCCGACTGTGGGCTAAGTTATAGACAGTGGTGGAAACTAAGTACATTCACTCAAGTACTGTACTTAAATACAGTTTTGAGGTACTTGTACTTGAGTATTTCCATTTTATTGTACATTGTACATATACTCCACTAACATTTAGAGGAAAATATTGTAGTTTTTACTGCATAACATTTATTTTACAGGTATAGTTAGCATGAAATAACATTGTTATAGATTAGACGGCCCAAAAGTAGAACTAAAACGTTATGATGGGCTTCATTTTTAAAAGTTTAAAATACTGCTTACCTGTATGTGTCAATAAAGTACTCAGTATTAATATTCCAATAACTCGTGAAAAACATAAATATGGGCAGTTTGCATACTGAGTGTGCTTTAATTTGGTACTTTTATGTATATTTTGCTGCCAGTACTTTTACTAAAGTAAATTTTGAATGCAGGACTTGTATTTCTAATTGAGTATCTTTGCTTTATTGGCTGCGATAATATGGAAAGTCATGTTTAACAATCTGCAAAACACAGACAATATAACTTAATGTTACTTTGCTCATTTAAATGCACGGTGAACAAACAAGCTAGCTTTCAAATAACATAACACTGGGCAAAGGTTATTAACTTTAAATATTTTCCTAAAGTTGACAGGTCTGCTGTTCAATTAACAGTTTCAACTTTCTAACTCCCATACAGTCCATTTCCCTTTGCAAAGGAGTTGAAGAAATGTCTGCAGCCAGCTGGAGTGGGAGGGGGCATGTAAGGGAGAAAGTTGATGTCATGGTGCTGTTGATTTGCAGTCACTTAAAATGACGTGACACTTTTGTCAATTATGATTATCCCTGCGTAATGTTTGGATAAAGGCAGGGGGAATTAATCAAGTGCTATGATTGGTCAAACTCTTCTACTTTTACTTTTTGACAGGCTAGTTGCTTATGGGGTGTTGTTTATAAAGTGGCTCACACTTAAATTAACAGCAACATTTTGCCACATTTAGCTTCACACGTTTAAAAAAGTGGTGTGAATTTTTTAAAGTCACTTTACCACATTTACAGCAATATTTAGTGAGAAATATTAGGGTAGAGATCTTTCCCTAAGAAATGAGACACCACTTCATGCAAATCAGCGTGGCATACGTCAGGTGTAGTAGTGACCCAAGATACCAGTAGTCATTCAGGTTTGAAAATGCCGGCTCCAGCACTTGTGTTGTGGCGTGTGCTATTTTGATTCTTCTCCGTCTGATGAATCAACAAAGAAGAAATGCTGAAAACAGTGGGCACCTACGACGTCTTCTAGTTCTGAATGATTTTTTGAAAGTCGATTTGTTTAAATATTTTGACGCTGTGTTCAACTGAGTTGCTGATGAGTTTACGCTAGTCCAACCATCTGTTGTTTGTATAGCCTACATTTCGATCGTACAGTAATAAATTGTTTTCCAAAACTTGCTGAAGTTGCTGACTTCGCAAGGTGTTCTGGGAAAATTCATCTTCCACTTCGTTGAAAGTGGCTGCCTTGGAATCTGGGGCGGGTTTTAAGAGTTGGAAACCACTTCCACTACTTCAATTCTATTTTGGGACACCACTAGCCTAAACGTGAATGCGCACAACCAAGTGCAAGTGGGTATTTCTAGGGGAAGTGTGGGTATTGGGACAGGCCCTTCGATTTAGATTTAACATTTAGGTTTAACATTTAATATTTAGACTTAACTGTGACATTATATTTAACATATTTCAAATATTGCTGTAAATGTGGTAAAAGTGACTTTAAAAAAATCTACACCACTTTTTTGAACATTGTTTGAAGCTAAATGTGACAAAATGTTGCTGTTAATTTCAGTGTGAGCCACTTTACAAACGGCACCCCATAGTTGCTGCTGCCTCTTGCTGTGACTTGGGTAGGCATCACCAGCTTTTTGTGTAGTTTGGAGTGACAAATCATATTAGGATACTTTGATTTCAAAATGCAAACAGGTTGTGAGGTCTGAATAGACATGACTACTGTGGAGTAATTTGTCCGGGGAATAAACTCTGATTGTAACCATTTCCACTATAGGGGGTGGCAATGTGACGCCACTGCTCTAGCACCGCAACGGGAAAAATTGCCACATTGTGAGGCCACTTCACTTGTTTTGACGCGCCGAAGAAATTTTTCCAGTCATGGGCAGAACCTGCTGTGTTGTCGGGTGTAATGTCCACACACAGGGCAAAAAAATAAACAACAGACTTTCCTTTTATAGTTTCCCTGCCTGGAAACAGCATCAAATGTGTCCAATTTAACTAAAAGGAGATGGATGGCCTGGATATCTGCCGTGAGCAGTGTTGGGGGTCGTTACTCAAAAAAGTAATGTATTACACATTACACACATGACAAAAAAAGTAATCCCTTACTTTACTTGATTACTCCCTGGAGAAAGTAATTATTTACACTACTCGTTACATTACTAGTTACTCTGTAAAATTGCCTGAAATGCATTGTCACATAATTTGCCAGTTAACAATATAGCATTAAACCTTACATATGTGTAACAATCCTAAGGTAGGTATAGCCTAAGGTAGGTATAGTTAACTAGATGGATATACCCAGAGTTGGCTTCACGAGGGGGCACCAGGGGACAGTGAACCCCCCCCAAAAACACACACACACACACACACACACACACACACACACACACACACACACAAACACACACACACTTCATTCACAGTGCCCCCTCACTTGTATAAAGGCATATGTTTTCTCCCATCAGTATAATTGTAGCGATGACTGAAATCCATTATGCTATTAGGCTGTTGCATGAGGTGGCTGGCCAGAGCTTCTTGTTCATTGCACAGCTGGCTCACAAGGTAGGCCCCTAAGCAGACTTCCCTCTTTCTCTCCTTAGATATTTGCAAGGTTTCCCCATAGAAGTTGTTATGCCAGGCGGGGGGTGGTTACCGTGTGTAAAGGTGTTATGATTATATTACTTGCCCACTGCCCCACAGTCATTTAGTTCATTTTTGCATATCAGTGCCACATTCATCAAATAAAAAAAACTCGAATTTGTAAAATACTAAGCATCAATACTTAGCAGGACAACGGACGTTACAATTATAAACTGGAAGTGTGCGGTCCCTTTGCGCACAGAGTAGCGGAGTGAGATGTCTGTCCTCGCTCCTGCTATGTGCTGTAAACACATGAAGCTGCTCCCATGTCTCCCCGGGTCTCGGTGCTTGTTTACGGCAGAAACTCTCCCATCCTCTGGCTCGTCTCCACATCTGTGTTTGCCGCTGACTGGCTGGACACGGAGGACGACCCGTTGGCAACAGCCTAAAGACCGTCATCACTAACTCTTAAGTAAGGGGAAGATCTAATGATGAATTTATGTAACGCAAGTAAAGACTTAAGTGTTTGATTAGTAACTGTAATGTGATTACTGCATTTAGGGACAGTGGTGCCTTACACTACTCGTTACTGAAAAGGATATACACTTCACAGATATCCCAAGATCATTGAAAGTTTGCTCCAGGCATTTTCACTCTGGTAAGTGCATAAATTTCGTTTAGCAAATGATTGTGTTCTCATTTTGTTCTGTTTCCTAGAGAATTAGTGACAGGTACCTGTGCATTTTGTAATCTAGCGTCAAAGTAGGCAAGCTAAGGAAGGCTAGCCCAAATAAAGCGCAATGAATGAGTGAGTGAGTGAGTGAGTGAGTGTGTGTGTGTGTCTGTGTGTGTGCACGCATGTCAATAGCCCTTTTTTTTTTTTAAGATATTTTTTGGGGCATTTTAGCCTTTAATCGACAGGAAAGGCAAGCGTGAATGGGGGAGAGAGAGAGGGAGTGACATGAAGCAAAGGGCCACAGGCTGGAGTCGAACCCGGGCCGCTGCGGCAACAGCCTTGTACATGGGGCGCCTGCTCTATCCACTAATCCACCAACGCACCATCAGTAACCCTTTTTAAACAGGAATTGTGCAAATTTGCAGGAAAGCCCAATCAGTCTTCTTTCAGCATTGGCAGTATAAAAGCAAAATTGAAAAGATCGGCAAAATGCCGCCTACCTACTTTTGTTTATACAGAATGCACCTTTTTCGGGGCAATGGGGGGCGTGAGCAAGTAACAAAATGTGTAGCTCAGCATGTGACGTAAACAGTGACGTGGGAGGGAAGCCGCAGCTGGTCAGTCCTTCGGCAATTGTCTCGTAAGTCGGTCCGTTCTTCACCGTTCCTGTCATCTCACGGTTAATGGCCTCTTCATTTGTGAGGACAAGGAGGGCGTGCAATTCTTTGTCTCCTCAGTTGCTCATCTTTACAGTGTCTGTCAGGTTTGCGTTTCCCTCTATCAGCTGTTTCCTGTTTATCAACCGCCAGTGGGTTGTACATGTGGCGTCATCTAGGGCTGTAGTCTCCTGGCCGACTAGTCGATTATTTGGTCGCTATGCTCTCATCCAACCAAATTCTCATTAGTTGAATAATTACTTTCATATGGAGAAAAGTGCTACATCAACAGCTTTCCAGGATTAATCCATTATTTCCTGCGGCCTGGGGACAGGCTAAGTTACCTGTGAAAATGGGAGTGTTTTTAAAACACCCCCTTTGTTGACAGAAAGTTGGACTCGCCCACCCTCACACTCAGCGTCCCGGTGACGCACATAGACATATATACATAGACGCCGCATCGAGCGCTGAGCCGTACGTCAACGTCGGCGATCCAGAGCCGCAGCCGTTCCCTGGTCTTCGATCACGCTTGCCTATGTTTCCAACTCTTCTCTCAGAGTGGAAACTTCCTGGCTATATATATATATATATATATATATGTATAGGTTACTGTGCATTGTTTTTCGGCACTACCTTGTTCTCTATAGCTGATGTAAGGTGAATTACTCCTGTGTGGGATCAATAAAGTTCTTATCTTAGCCATCTGAGAAGATCAAATACATTGTTTTTGGTGCCTAACTGTTTCCCAAGTATATTAGTGCATGTGTGATTGAATAAACGAGAGGCATTAATGTAAATTTCTTTGTAGAAAGGCGCTTTATGAAATTAAGTCCATTCACTTGTATTAGTTTACAGCGCAGCCTCGCCACATCCAATATGGCGGTGACGTTGACGTATCGCAGCAGCACGCAAACCCACTTGATGCGGCGTCTACGTATATATGTCTATGGTGACGCAGACCTCTTGTCTGTTTCTGTAAGCTGATACCATTCCCCTCAGTGGAAAGAAGCTTGTATTTACTTGTATTTCACAGATAAGAAACAATAAATTGTGAAGACAGTAAAGCCTCCACTAAAACAACATTTTAAGTCTTGTGTGTGATCTATCCTTCAGGGATTTATACTTCGGGATTTATCCTGGCTTCATATGAGCAGAGGAAATCTTTGCTCGTCGCTAGGCTAATGTATACAATGAAAAATGCCATAGGCTGGCGCTAATAACGTTAGCATGTTGTAGGCTATTTGCTTGGAAAACGTGATTAGTATAAGACAGTTTTTCTGTCGGTGAATGTTGTGAGTTGTAATGGAGCCAAACTGTGTGCCATTTGTTACATGCTGCTGTTGTCCCTGGCTTTATATGAGAAGAGGAAAAGATCGCTAGACGCTAGGCTAATTTATACAATGTAAAATGCCATAGACTTGTGCTAATAACGTTAGCATGTTGTATTGGTGGGGGAAATATGTCCAGATAAAGACAAGTGTTTGTCTATCAGTTCTGTGATTTATAGTGAAGCCAATTTGCGTACTTGTGTTTGAAATTGTCTCTATTAAGCAACCTGATCTCACAGAAATACGTGAAATGACCACGACCTCTTAACACTGCATTCCGTGGTGGCAGCACGTAATGGGTTGAAATTACGTGCTGCCACCAAGAAAACAATGCCAGTGTAAAGTCAATTAGGATCCTCTCCTGTGGTGGACACACGGATTCCCTGATTCAATTACGTCACGTCAACCTCGTTTTCCTCAGTGATATCTTTAACATACCTGTATACACACAAAAACGCGAAGTGTCCTTGATAACTCAACAATATGGCAGGTTAATGTCAAGGCCATAAAATAAAATAAATGTATTTTGCCAGCATTTGATAGCGTAGGGCTTTAAGAGCATTGTGCTGTGGGCGGATGGGGCGCGTTCCACTACTGTTTTGTAGCAACTGTCTGCCGT
>NC_065506.1:2495917-2507357 GCF_006386435.1 Epinephelus moara | reverse complement strand
TCATGGGCAGCCCACTCTGACATCTCTCCACTTAGTGCATGTATAGGTCCTGTTTGTGCATGTGTGTGTTCGGACCTGTGTGTAATTGACAAACAGAGTGAAAAAATTGAATTTCCCCTTGGGGATTAATAAAGTATATAAAAAAAAAATAAAAAAAATTAAGCAATAATAAAGTGTCTAAACAATAATAAATAGTATCTAAGTTATCTATTAGGCTGCCATTCCACTCTGTAAATAGATTTTAAAATTCGAATATCATTTTAATATTATTTTTGCTTATTTCATTATTGATATTATTGGTTTACTTTTTAGTAGTATTGTATTGTCTGAGGATGACTCATTTTAGTAACTATCTACAGTAAAAAAGATAAAAAAACAAGCAAAGAAAAAAACAAAACTCATTTTATACACTGGGCCTTCAAAGTGCTCTCTGAAACTACACCTGGCATGGCTTGTGTCCACAAAATGAAAAAAATCAAAACTTTGTCGTAGAGCTAAACCAAATACATCATTGGAAAGGTCTCAACCTGGAGAGTAACATATGTCAGTACGAATATTCTACATGGCTCCTGCTTTCAGCCATTGACCTTTGAACCTTGACCTCAGTGCATGTTTGAGGGATAACTCAGCAACAAAAGGGGGTACAGACATGGGACCAACTGTTATAGAGAGCTCTTGACCTCAATGTGAGTGGAGTCAACAACTGGGGGTGCTGTCAGATATGGGTAAAATATGGATCAAATTAATTTTCACCCATTTAGAAATTAGATATTTAAAATCTGATTACACAAGTGTGTTTACCATCCCCTTAAAGTCCACAGTGTACTCTCAATTCAGTGTTTACAACTTCCAAATCTAGGAAAAACACTTATCTTTTTAAAAAAATAAAATTCCCTGGGACCGCGCCATGCAGCTTGATACATATCAGCAACATAGTTGTAGTTCTTCTGATTTGCAAAGTAGGGCTCTAAATAGGGTTGTAAAAAGATATATCTACTGACTATATCTAATATCTGGTAAAGCCCAACTAGTGATTACACTGCATCTAGATGAACTATGTTAAGAAAAAAGTACAGATGTCGGCTAATTTTCGATATTTTAGCTAATATGCTAGAAACGGCGTTTTTGGGACAGTAGGTTTGTTTGCAGCTTGCTGTAAAATAGGGTCGTAAAAAGATAGATCTACTGAATATATCTAATATCTAGTAAAGCCGAAGTAGTTATTACACTGCACCTAGATGAACTATGTTAAGAAATAAAGCAAGGATGTTGGCTAATCGTAGTTATTTTAGATAGTACTCTAAAAACGGCGTTTTTGGGACAGTAGGTTTTTTGCGGCTTGTTGTAAAATAGAGTCGTAAAAAGATACATCTCCTGAATATATCAAATGTCTAGTAAAGCTGAACTAGTAATGACACTGCACCTAGATGAAATATGTTAAGAAAAAGTAGGCATGATGGTTAATTTCAGATATTTTAGCAAGTTCTCTGGAAACAGCATTTTTGGGACTGAATATTTGAATAGGCTATAACAAATATCTAGTACAGCCGAACTATCACGTTATTATCATTATTATTATTATTGGTGGGAAATTATAACAGAGGAATATATTTGCCGTTTTAATATCAAGAACACTTCCGTATTTTTGTGTACGGGAGAGGACCCTAATTGACTTTACATTGGCATTGTTTTCGTGGTGGCAGCACGTAATTTCAACCCATTACGTACTGCCACCACGGAATGCGGTGTTAAGAGGATGTGGTCATTTCACATATTTCTGTGAGATCAGGTTGCTATTAAGCCATATTTAATGTGTGTTTTGAATCAACTGTATAAATAAAGTTTAATTTGAACTAAACTTTACAGCACTTAACACAGTCCTCCACCGCCGACTAGTGTTTTGGAGGTGTAACTGCAGAGTGACACAGACACACCACTGCAGAAGTAAAAATAACGTGCAGATTTTTTTTTTTCCCACGACTAATCGATTAGTTGAAGATTATGTGCGACTTTAGTCGACCAAGATTTTCTTTGGTTGACTACAGCCCTAGCGTCATCAACAGCTCCTCCCACAAGTCTTCAAATTGGGCACCTCGGATCAACTCGCCAATCCGGCTCTGTGTGTCTAAACGCTCGCAGCTTGCCGGCAAAACAGCCCAACATTTGCGGAAAATCTGGCAGTGTAAAAGGGGCTAATGTGACCAAAACAGAGCAGTCAGCTGGGCCACTCAAAGAAGCTGGGTGACCCAGCCAGAAGTAGAGCTATTTTTGATCACTGTGTCTGTGACTGAAGCCAGAGAAATTCTCCCAATAACCCCTGTAAGAGTATTGTTTGCCACATTACTTCAGATAGACTGACAAACAGACAGACAGATTATTAGTTGGCACTGTAATGACATGAAGCGTCTGGTCTGAAGTGTAATGCATTCACTGCCCACTGTTAATTGCAATAATTTGTTTCAATGTGGATACTTTTGTCTCCCCAAAGGTAAACCAGCATAAGAGATGGACGAATCTCATCCCGACTGGGCTCCCACCCTGCACCTGGGTCACTCTGAAGTCACACTCACAGTCTCAGACCGGCATGCCCGCAGACAACATAGACATCATATGAGAGAATCCCAGGGAGGAGGCCAAAATGAACAAAACAACATGAACGAAGATGAGAGAGATGGGGTCCAAGAAGATGAATTTAGGGAAGAGGAAGAAGAAGAGGAATATGGCGATCAAGCAGAGGCAGGAGCTGTAGAAGAAGAGGAGCACAGAGATCAAGCAGAGACAGGAGCAGCAGAAGAGGAATATAGAGAACAGACAGAAACGGATGAACCACTGCTAAGAGACTAAGAGAAGAATGTTCTGTGAGCAAAAAAGTGCAGAAATAAACCGTCTTTTGCAGGAGAACAGGGAGCTTAGGTCTGACTTAAACAAGTTGAAGATGGATGAGGAGTTTTTCAAAGATAACACAGACAAGGTACGCTATTATACAGGACTCTCATGTTTTGCCATTTTGTTGTCATGTTCACTACTGTTAAACCCTTCCTGCCAGTTGCAAAGAAGTTGTCTGAGGCTTGCTCTGCCAGCATCTTTCCCACATTTTCAATGTGTAACGTAGAACTCTTTCCAGAACCTTTGCCGACACCATAGATGTGTTGTATGCACACCTTACTCCCTTGTTGTACTGGCCTGAGAGACAGTGCTTGACAATTTGATCATTATTAGGTTTAATAAAAAATCTCATGTAAAGTACAATATTTTGTTTATTGTTGTGCTAAGTGTTTCAAACAGCTGTATACATATACACATATATATGTATAGTAAATATTTGTTTACCCTGACTATGTGACCATAACAAATAACAAATCACATGACAAGACAGACAAACTAGAAGGCCATGAATGACAGCAGTATAAGAACAATGAGTTAAGTCAGTTTTTCTTAAATGTTTGATTTGTCTCTGAAACACAGTCAACTCAGTATAACAGTAAAATGCATAGTGCAAGAATACTGAGTAGGCCTAAGTGCAATAATTAATGCTCTCTTTCATTAACAAGGCCTGCCACTTCTTGTGACTGAGCACTATTGGCTTGAGTGGAAGTGATACCCCTTTTTCCTACTGCTCTCTTTCACTTGTGGGCAGTACACTCTTGGTGTAATATTTAGCCATGAGGTCTGGAAGGCACACTTTCTTAAAGAAGTAATGTGCTTTCTGTAGACGTGGTTCCCAGAACTCCTGGTCAGGAGAGACAAGCACCACTGCGAAGTCGTTTTCAGTCCAAACAACAACATCACAGTGATTTGACTGAGTTACAAAAATCAGTGTCTGTATCTGTGTGAAGAAACGGTGGTTCTATTTTAGCTCAAGGTGATTTCCGAACAACTGGAGACAAAGGTCTTTGTCCTTCTTGTCCAATGCCTGCTGGATGCTGCATGATCGATATTTGAAGGGACATTTGACCTCGAGGCAGTCCTTCCCACAGCATTCACACATAGTCAGGCCATCCGGTGACGCTCCAATCTCAGGTAAACTGCTGTTAATGATGAAACCACATGGTTCGATTTTAAGGTTTGTGTGGTATGCAGCTCTGGATTCAACGTAGGCCTCTCTCCTGCTCACACACCTGCTTCACAACTGTGTTGGCTGGCCTTTTCAGACAGGTGGCATACAGCATGCATCTTCGAGGCTGCAATTCTTCCACTTCGGTAATCATACCAAGTAGATGACTGATGTTGTTGCCTGGTGTACTTTTCTATAGCTGCTGCCTGCTCATCAGTCACACTAGTGGCATTCATGTGCTTCTCACAGTGCAGCAGGATAGCAGACAGGTCACTGGCATCTATGCTTTCATCATACAGGGATTTGACCAGGCACTGAAGTAAAACCAGGGGGCGCGTAGCAGCTGTATGTTGTGTGCAAAGTTGGGTAAGGGTTACTTTAAAAGTAATCAAAGTACTTTACTGCATTACTTTTTTGAAAAGTAACCACTTACTTTACAAAGTTACTCCCTGAGAAAAGTAACTCAAGTACTTTTAAAGTACTTCCAACGTTACTCCCAGAGAAAAGTAACTCAAGTATTTTTAAAGTACTTTTGAGTATTCTACATTTCCTATTGGGCAATGGACCACAGGGCGCTAAGCCTACATTTTTTTGTCTCCAAAATTAAAGTTATGGACCACTTGCCCTTCACTGAGATCCAATTCTCCCATCACAGCTGTCACTTTGACCAGTAGAAACACACAACGGTCTGCTGCTGTAGACAACTGTATGACAACACCCCAGCGTTTTTAATATTTCCTCTAGGGATGTTACCACACAGAGTAAAATAGGAAAATGATAGTGTGAAACAGCAGAGGCACTTTGTCAACCCGGTGAGTTACTGTCATTAGCATCAAGCTAGCAAACAATGTTATTTCTTAGTAATGTAGACGGACATAAAGTAATAACATTAACAAATAGCGGCGGGGCTTTTACTCACCACAACTGCAGAGACTCCCAGCTTCATTTGAAACAGACTACATTATAGACGGTCCATTATTTATTAATCCCTCTGTGTTTTTATACATTTACTTTTCATCCGCTCCCGTTGTCTTTATAAAGTTAACATATCGCGCCATCATTTCAAACTCAACATTTCCTGAATGTGTTTCAGATTAAAAGCCCCTTATAGCCTCAGCTGAGAGAATCCCTCCATTTTCTAAACAGGCTTTTATTGTGAAACATTTGTAGGAACTTGTTGTGGAGGATACAGTAGCTTTAATGTTTACGTACGGTGCTTCTAATGAAGCTCCTGCCATCTGCTGACGCTTTACGTACGGTGCTTCTAATGAAGCTCCTGCCATCTGCTGACGCTTTTTGGTGACTACAACAACATGTCGGCTGGTACATGAACAGACACAGTGACTGAAATAATAGTAAAAGTAATAAAAACAGGACAAGAATAACCCGATGACAGGAAAGACAACCGGGGATAATTGGTGAGTACCATTGTGTAGTGTGTCATGTCTGTCGGCCAAGTCAAGGCACGATTTTATGACTCCACAATGGTGTAATGTGACTTTCAGAATATGCAGAAAAGTCATGTAGTGTGTACCAGGCATAATGTAAGTCCTGAGTCTGACCTGTCTGTCAGCGAGTCCTCCTCCATCTATTGAGCCGTGGGGATTTTACTGACGATCCTGCAGAATATTTTAGACTCCACCGTAGACAACGGCAGCATTTCTTCTACCACGTAGCGAGCCACAAGCTTCATGACTTCTTTCGGACTGATAGGTTTACAGCCATTGAATAGAAAATTGTTATGGGACGGTTTCCTACATCCATTGAATTCTGAAATCATGTTTATGTGGCTGACATGAAGGAGAAACCTGCTTCACAAATGTGTGTAATCCAGAGGGGCCATAACATGCAGTCATCACTCAGTGCGTATTATTAGCACTTCTGACTAGTTTTTGTCGCACTAAATCAGCTGTATACATAGTATTGTTCGACGTATATATATTAACGAACGCTCGTTAACGCTCGTTAACTTATTAATAACCGTTAACTGATCGGTTAAAAAAAATATTTCGAATGTGCATCCCTAATCCAGAGGTCATTCACAGCTACACCATACACTACTTCATCCTTCTCCCCATAAACTGGTCACTGAAAAAACATACATAAAACCAACATGTTTGGCACCGATCTACCAGGCTATTGTTAGCCATTGTTAGCACACCCTGTGTTGTAGTTTGCACATACCACATGAAAAATGTAAATAACACTATACCAGCATTTCCATATATATATGTCGAACAATACTATATATATGGCTGATTTAGTGCGACAAACACTAGTCAGAAGTGCTAACAAACGGAATATTACAGGAGCTTCTACTTACTGTTTACACCCAGGGCAGCCATCTTAGATTGTCAACTCGGGGGTGGTGAGGATTCTCCAACTTTCCGACTCAGAATTTCCCACTCAGAACTCGGAAATCCCGACTTCCCAGTACAACTGGAATGCACCATTAGGCCATCTGTGAGAACAATTGCTTGATGTTGTAGTATTCACAAATATTCTAGTTTGACAACTTGACCGGCCTAGGTAAGGACCTGATGATGATGATGAACAAACACAAGTCTCTGCATGCTGTAGAGGAACTTCAAATGCTATGTTACTAGGGGTTGAATGGGAATCAATACAGGTAATATTGGGATGTGGAGCAACTGAGACATTATTCCTGATTTGTTGGCCGGCAATCAGTAACATCATCAATCCCAGAGGGAGAGTGCATTTACCATGATCTTCTCTGCCCCAAGATTCTTTCATGTGGACTTGTAACACGACATTTGCAGAAGTTTTGCTTGCCATCTAGCTGCTAAAGCATGACAAACCCAACAGTCACCAAGAATCTTCAACTCTTTTTTTGTGTAAAAGAGCTAGGGCACATGCACTGTTGTCATTGCATTGTCTGAGGGCATGTTGCACTGTGTCATCTTTGTGATCAGCAATGTTTAAATTTTTTTAATTTTTTTCTTTATCTACTTTATTAATCCCCGAGGGGAAATTCAATTTCCTGTTTTTGACCTGTTTGTCAATTACACACAGGTCCGAACACACACATGCACAAACTGGACCTATACATGCACTAAGTGGAGAGATGTCAGAGTGGGCTGCCCATGACAGGCGCTCTGAGCAGTTGGGGGTTTCGGTGCCTTGCTCAGGGGCACCTCGGCAGTGCCCAGGAGGTGAACTGGCACCTCTCCAGCTACCAGTCCACGCTCCATATTTTGGTCCGGATGGGGACTTGAACAGGCGACCCTCCGGATCCCAACCCAAGTCCCTATGGACTGAGCTACTGGTTGAGTGGTTGAGGTGGTTGTCTTCTATCTCAGAGGTCGGCGAGGCAGTCTTAACATCTGACAGCATGTTAAGTGGGGCGTCATATGGGTCTGGTGGCCCATTGACTATGACTGTGAGTTGTCTGTACATATCAGAGCTTGGATATTCAATTCTACACCAATGTGTGCCTACATCCGTGGATTTGACATCAGAGATGGTGACCTTGGCTCCGTTGGAATTTGGAATTTTTGTTATTATGAAGTGGGGATCTCTGTTTGGAGCAAGGGTTTGTCAGTAGCGGCCACAATCAAGTGCCAATCGTGTGGGCCGCAGGGGTCTCTGCATAGGTACTTATCATATTTGGCATATATATATTCCTCACAACACTTGGCCAATTTTGATTTCAGAGTGCCATTTTCTCGTTCGACAGCACCTCCACTGGCAGGGTGAGTTGTTTGAGGTCAATGGCAAGAAAATCACTGATTTGGGTTATTGCAGAATTGACAAAGTGTGAGCCATTATTGCTGCTCAGTTTAGTTGGTATTCCCCATCTGGGAATGATTTCCGTTAACAGAGCCTTTGCTACCACTTGGCTGCTTTGGTGTTTTGCTGGAAATGCTTCAACCCATTTTGACCAGATGTCAACCATCACCAAGCAGTATTTCTTCCCTTCTGCTGGTGACAGTTCTATGAAATCCATCATCAAATGTTCGAATGGTCTGTCTGGTGGTGGGTGAACCCTTTGGTGAACCCATGTTGAGTTATGGCATCCAACATCCCCCCTTTTGACACATGGTCCAATCCATGTGTCAGTTTTGCAAAGTGAGGAAAGAAATGTTTGGGCAGGCAAGGTTTGTTATCAGGTCCCCGCCACACTACTTCTTTCTGTGTGGCACCGCAGTGTCTCCACATCGTCTTTTCTTGTGGTGTGGCAAAGGACTGTATTGCTGTAAGGGAGCTGGGAATAGAGACTTGAGTTGAAACAAACAAAGGATCAAGGATAGTGGGTTGGAGTGCAGCTCTTTTTGCTGTGGCATCAGCTCTTGTGTTTCCTGGAGAGACAGAAACTGAGTTGTTAGTATGAGCAAGGTATTTACAAACAGCAATTGAGTTTGGGAGCAAAATGGCATCTAGAAGAGCTGCGACCTTGTCATGATGGAGAATGGGTTTTCCGTCAGGTTTCAAGAACTGTCTGTGTTTCCACAGAGTGCCAAAATCATGCACAACACCAAATGCATATCTAGAGTCAGTGTAGATTGTTACTGTCTTGTTGCCAGTTTGCATGCCTCTGTCAACGCTATCAGTTCTGCCGCTTGTGCAGAATAGTGAGAGGGGAGTGAACCTGAGACAAGAGTTTGCAAATGCAAACAGCATTTTGTCTTCTCCTGGTCATGTGCTTGCAGGTGAATTTTCTAAGTTGCCCTCAGGTCGCCGCTATGTCTCACCTGTCTGTAAGACTAACCGTTTTGTTAGGTTCAGGTTTTGTTTGGACCCCAAAGCAGATACTGATGCAGGTAAGTAACAAAAAAAGGTTTATTAATAACACGAAAAAACAAAAGAGCAGGCAGTGGAGGCAGGGAGCTGGCTGGCTCGTAGAATATTCACCGAAGGATGGATTGAAAAAACTTCAGGCACACAGTGAGGCACAAAGGACGACCTGAGCACAACAGGAAAAAACCACAGGTAAGTTCAAANTGCACTGCAGAACAGAAAAGAGGGGAGGGAGAGAGAGCAAACACAAAAACATACCACAGGAACCAAAATCATCACACGTTTTTTGAAATCTTTTATTCCCTCTGCTATTCGTCTCTTAAATTCTTTATAATTATTTTATTCCTTTTACGACATGTATTCCTCGGCATTCTATTTATTCATGTACAGTATCTATTCTATTGTGTGTACTGTGTCTGTATAATGTATGCAAGCTGTTCAAACCAATTGCCCCTGGTGGAATTAATAAAGTTGTCTGTATCTGTATCATGATGAGTGACAACAGCAAATCCAACTCTGTTGCAACCAGTTTGTGGGTTGTGTGAAGCGGATCCATCTACAAAAATGACCAAATCAGAGTTAGCTGATGGTGTTTCTTGTAGATCCGGTCTTGGGGAGCAAACCTGTTGGAGGACAGCAACACAGTTATGTTCTTGTTGGGCTGCAGATCATAAGGTCATCAACATACTGTAACAAAGCAGTGCCTGGAGAGAGAACAAGAGATTCAAGACTTTGTCTGAGAGCCTCATTGTAAATGGTGGGACTTTCACAGTAACCTTGGCACAGGCGAGTGAATGTGTAGCCTCACCCATTGAAGTTGAAAGCAAACAAGAAGTGACTTTCTGGATGAACTGGAACACTAATGAAAGCATTTGAAAGGTCTACCACTGAAAAGAATTTTGCATTAGGTGGAACCTGAGACAAGATAGTGTAAGGGTTTGGAACATTTGGGGCTTTTACTGCTTGCAGATCCTGAACAAAACGCCATTCTGTTGGTTGATCTTTATCTCTGATTTTCTTGACAGGGAACAAAGAACAAACTGGTGTTATGCCATCGATGGCTTCTTGTTTAAGTGGATATTGAGCCTTGCAAGGTCTAAAGTCTGATTTTGGAGTGATGACAACAGGTTCACAGTCTTTGATGAGGCCAACATTGTACTTACTGACAGCCCACAGTGTCTTAGGGACCTCCTGTAGGGCTGTAATAGCTGTAGCTTGTTCTTCGGACAAAAAAGAAAAAGATTTAGACGTGCTTTTAGGCACCAGCTGGATTGTTCTTTGAGTGTGCACAACAGATGTTAAAGTTTTAGAGTAGCACTGCAGTGTTGGTGAAAATAAAATAGATTGGTCAGATGTTTCTTGCCAATCGGCTGCATGCTGACATGATTTTATAAATGGGCCCAAATCTTCCCAGTTATCTGATGTGTGTTTTGCAAGTTTGATGTGTGGGACTGAATGGTCCATGGTGTACATGTCACATTGAGCTGGTGTGATAGAGACTGATATAGCACATTTGTGTTGTGTCCAATAAATGTGTGTCAATCTGAGTTTGTCAAATCTCTCCCTCAACCAACCTTCCTCATATGGATCATCAGGTCCTGGTGACACATGAGAGGTGCAATGTAGGTCCTCTGGTGTCATGAAATCTGTTGAAGCTGTTAAAACTGTTTTCCTAGCTTCTGTAACAAGCTCAGAAGAGGTTGTTGATGGTTGCAATTTCCACTGATATGCATACCTCAGGTTTGGGGTGTGGTGGACAAAAGAGTGTGAAAAATTTGGCTCCAGATCAGATAGTCTGTGAATTTTGACACTTTCTGGGGTTGAGATCAGACAAAGGCCTAATTTGCACATCAAGTCCCTGCCCATCAGGTTAATGTCCCAGACTTCAGAGAGCAAGAATGCATGTTTGAAGCTTGTATTTGACCCATCCGCACATTTGAGTGGGACAGTAATGTTCTCTCTAATTGTTTGACCTGATGAACCAACAGAGTACACATAATCTCCACTTAATTTTGTTTTTTTAGTTAATTCTAAAGCTTTTATCACAGAATGTGTGGCTCCTGAGTCAACTAAGAATACAATGTTTTGTTCTGCGATGGTCAATGTTGTGGAAACTTCTTGAAATGATCAGATGTGTACTGAACATATGTTTGAGCAGTTGTATATCTATTGTCTGAGCTCTCAATCCACATTATTTTCAAACACGGAAGTAAATAGTGATCAGTGTTGCCAACTTAGTGACTTTGTCGCTATATTTAGTGACTTTTCAGACCCCTCTAGCGACTCTTTTTCAAAAAAGCGACAAAGCTAGCGACTTTTTCTGATGTTATTGAAGACTTCTGGAGACTCTGTTGTAGCGACTTTTTCTGATGTTATTGAAGACTTCTGGAGACTCTGTTGCGAGAGCACGTATCATTCTTATTCTTCTCAACGAGCAGCGGATGCTGCCGTGGGCTCCTCTCTCGCCCCAAAGCACTCACAGACGGCCCAGTCCTCCCTCCCAGCTGCAGTCAGAGCAGGAGATGTTAACCCCTCCACGTCCAGACTGCAAGTGAATCATGCATGCATGCGCGGAACCGCTGCTGGCTGATCCTGACCTGGTTTACAGTCAGGGCGGGATGTAAATGT
>NC_065506.1:2476248-2495417 GCF_006386435.1 Epinephelus moara | reverse complement strand
ACACAGTGGTCAAGAGTGCTGGACCGGAAGTGTCCCACAAAAAAACGGACGCTGGCTGCATTCTTTTTTGCCTCCGTGTTTCCGTGAAAAATAAGGTAAATAGTTTGTGTATTAATCTGCTCAGTATGTGTGTGTGTGTGTGTGAGTATGGTGCAGTACCTTCTTTTGACCTCACAAGTTGGTTTGGCTTGTCAGCAGGAGTCCATCCCTCTCCGACAACCCTCAACCATTTTCAATCCGACTTGTCTACTAGGGTTGATGAGGTATTTCTGTGACAATCACGTCTCCAATGTCCACGTTGGCCACAGAGGAAACAGACATCACTTGGAGTTTTTCTTTCCCAGTTCCTGTGTCGGCACCATCCTTTCCCTCTATGTTCATGACTTGGTTGTCCATGTTCTCGGACTGTGTTATGCATGGTTATTGCTGCTATGTGAAGCTCTGTCTTTGTTGTCTCTTTTTCTTTCTGTTTCTTAGAGAGTATTTGGTCATGGGCATGTAAGGCGTGTCTGTGAAGTTCGGACAGGCATGCATAATTCCAACCAATGCAGGAACTTTTAACTGCTGAGGCAATGTCCGGTTTTAGTCCGCTTAAGAAACAATTGCAGAGATGAATTTCCCACACATCTGGAGTATTGCTTGACTCATCAGGTAGTTGAAGGCCACTGTAGGTTTCTCCATTTTAACTTTTACAGGGAAAGCTTGAGTGAATGCATCACAGAGATGACGGACAGCATCTCTAGAATGGGTGTTAGGCTCATCTTCCCAGGTGATGTGTTTGCAACAGATGTCAGCATCTGGGAATTTTCCAGCTTCAAAGCCGCCAACTGTGGAAACAAAGCAGAGGAGATCTGCGAGTCTGGTGTTCTTTGCGTGTGTGAATTTTACTTTTTATTGGTTTCAACTTTTTCGCATGAAAAGGGTAGTTGTTTCTGCATTGTTTTCCTATTTTGTGTCTCTGCTTCTCCTTTCCATATCTGTAAACATTCTTTTTGACCTTCCATAATTTCTATTTTTTTTAACAGAAACTTTCTTTTTCCCTCTCATTTCTTGTTCTTTTCCCTTCAGTTTTTTTTTCTAATATTGATATGTTTTTTAAACTGAGGGATCCCCCTATTGGGAATCCAAACTCAGCTGTCCAGACATTTAAATATTTTAGACTTTTATCCCCATATTTCCTTCTCATAACATCCACAATCGGCCCCTCCGGAAGTCCAACCTCGACGGAATTCTTACTCCCCATTCCAAATGTGGACGTCGTGCACGACTATTACAATACAGACATCTCTATAAGGATCACTTCGTTTAGGCTACAAGTGATAAAAAGCAGATCAGATTGTGGATAATATGAGAAATGTAAATGTTATGCCAAATTAAAAACCCAAATTAAAAAAAAAAAAAAAAAAAAAAAAAACGAATGTAAATGTCAATATTTCAGTGCTCACCAGATGAATTTAGCTGAATTGCGTTCGTGGAATCCCAGCGGCAACGATCTGGGACGTCTGCGGTCAGTCCTCCCTTCTCAAAAGAGGATTTGAGGTTGGAGGCTGGAAATCTTTTTCCTTCCAGGATGGCCTGTCACTGTCCGCGCTCCGTCCCAGACAATTGCTCGAGGGATCCCACTTCTGACACCAAATTGTTGTGGAAGTTCTCTGCTGCTGGTGAAGAATGAAATAGAGACTTCTGCCGGCCGACATGGTTTTTATTTTCTTTGCAAAGAAAAGGCCAATCAACACACGAGCGGTCAGAATGAAGAAAGACCCCGAGCATGGGAAGGCCTAAACATTTATACCTGAGGAACGCCTCTTAAGGTGTATTTCACACCCTTTTGTCTGCTGCAGGGACCGGCACCCCTACCCAGGGTGTTTTCACACTCTTTTGTCTGCTGCAGGTATTGGCACCGACCCCCTAGGGTGTGTTTCACACCTGAGGTATCCTTACAATTACACCTACCCCATCAGTGCAGTGGTCACATGATTTCAGCCTTTCTAAATACATGGGATATATAGGAATATGGATGCATTACTTGTCATAGGAAAAAGAACTAACAGTTTATGCCACAGCCCACCACAGTCAGTGATTATTTGCAGTGAACCTGAGCACAAAACCATTGCCACGTTGCTCTCATAATGATAATCTGAATTTTTAACACTTACTTATTTGTGTTAATTAAATTTTGGTTAACTTTTGGCAAAGTAGTTTAAATGTTACCAAGGCTCACAATAGCAAGTTGGTTATGAATGTTTGACTATGCACACTTTCCTGCAGTGTTATGGTTTCTCAAAACTTAAAACATAATTCTCATAACCTTTTTTTGTTTTTCAGATTAAGGATAGCTCACTTAAGCCTCACTTAAATCTCACTCAAACACTAAGAGAATAGGCTGTGTGCAGTACAGTGAAGAACATCCCGTTTCGCCAGAGGGCTGCATACTAGTTATCGTTTTACTTCTCGTCCCCATCTCCATCCATATCACCTCAAAAAGTGTCCACGTTCTTGAGATGTCTCCAAGATCTGCCAAAAACAAACAGGAATGATGTCCATTTGCTCCCAGAAGCAAGCGCAAAAAAGGATTCAAACTATACATAACGAGTTATCTGAACAACTACGAGGGTAAGTAAGTTAGTTTGCCTCTTTGCTAGTGTTAGCTTAGTTAGTTATAGTGACGCAATGGTTAATTTATAGTAGCTTTGCATTTGTTTACAATGTTAGCTTTTTTCTTAATTGAGATACAAATTGTTCGTTGATTTACTAACTGTAAAAACTTTCTGCCCCCTCTCAATTTCTAACAAAGGTCACAGCACAAGTGAAGTGGTTGTCCGGGCATTGTACGACAAATCGAAGAAGCCTCACCGTTTGAGTGTATGATGAAGTTAGGGTCAATAAGCCAACTGTTAACACACTGTCGAGGTCATAGGCTACATGTGTAATGTAGTAATAATAATAATAATAAGAAGAAGAATTTGTGACTCTTGCATCTGTATGTTGAAAAGTGTGGCTACAGTAGGCAGGTAAGTTTACATAGCTGGACTCCCAGTGACTGGGATAATGCGTTCTTGTTCATCATGTTTTGTTCATCAGCTCTTTTTGCATGTGTTTTTGTGCGACTGACTGGCAATAATACGTAGTTTCTGATATTCCTGGGGATTCAGTTGAGGTCATACATGTATTATAATAATAATAATAATAATAATAACAGTAATGATGTAGTAATGTGTAACTCTTAAATCTGTACCTTCTGAAAAAAATGGCTAGAGTAGGCAAGACTAGCTGGACTCCCCAGTGACTGGGTTAATGCATTCTTGTTCATGTTTTGTTCATCAGTTGCCTTTGTATGTGATCTTGTGTCACTGTTACTGACTACGTTTTACCCCAACTCAGTCATTCATTTAAGGTGTAGTTTGGTGTTAAAAGTATTAGGCTATCAGGATTCTGAAGGCTGAAGAGTGTGATCCCCCTGTAGTTGGAACACACCCTCTGGTCCCCTTTCTTGAAAATGGGGACCACCACCCCGGTCTGCCACTCCAGAGACACTGCCCCCGATGTCCACACAATGTTGCAGAGGTGTGTCAGCCAGGACAGCCCTACAACATCCAGAGCCTTGAGATATCCAGGGCGAATCTCATCCACCCCTGGGGCTCCGCCGCCTCGGAGTTGCTCAGCGACTTTTGCCCGAGAAATTGGACGACCTGCCCACGAGACCCCCGTCTGTGTTTCCTCACTGGAATATGTGTTGGTGGGATTGAGGAGCTCCTCAAAGCATTCCTTCCACCGCCCGACAATGTCCCCAGTTGACGTCAGCAGCTCCCCGCCCCCACTGTAAACAGTGTGAGCAAGTTGCCGCCTTCCCCCCTGAGGCGCCGGACGGTTTGCCAGAACCTCTTTGGAGCCGATCGATAGTCTTCCTCCATGGCCTCACCGAACTCCTCCCACGCCTGAGTTTTTGCCTGCGAGACTGCCGCTGCTGCGTTCCGCTTGGCCCGCCGGTACCTGTCAGCTGCTTCTGGAGACCCACAGACCAACCATGCCCTGTAGGCCTCCTTCTTCAGCCTAACTCTAACCCTAACCTAACCCAGCCTGGCAGCTGAAGAAGGACTGGCCCCAGTGGCTTTGCGGCCACAGCTCGCAACCACCAGCTCGACAATGGCAGAGCGGAACAAGGCCCATTCGGACTCAATGTCCCCCTCTGCCCTTGGGACGTGTTCGAAGCTCTCCCGGAGGTGGGAGTTGAAGATCATCTGGACAGGTTCTTCCACCAGGCGTTCCCAGCAGACCCTCACTGTTCTTTTGGGCCTGCCAGGTCTGTGTGGTGTCCTCCCCTGCCATCTGATCCAACTCACCGCAGGGAAGCAACCCTTTCGTCTACCGGGGTGAACCCCAACGTACAGGCAGAGAGTCTGGTGGCTATCAGAAAGCCTACCCCGGCCCTCCGCTTCTCACCCGGAGCAATTCCAGCAAAGGAGAGAGTCCAACCCCTCTCAAGGACTTGGGTTCCAGAGCCGGAACTATGTGTCGAGGTGAGTCCGACTATATCTAGCCGGTAGCGCTCAACCTCTCCCACAAGCTCCGGCTCCTTCCCCGCCAGAGAGGTGACATTCCATGTGCCAAGAGCCAACTTCTGTAGCGGAAGATCGGACCGCCAAGGCCCCTGCCCTGGTCTGCTGCCCAATCCACATAGCACTGATCTCTTCTGGATCCCTCTGTGGGTGGTGGGCCTGCAGGGGGATGATCCCATGTAGTCTGTTCGGGCTGGGACCGGCCGGACCCCATGGGCGAAGGTACACGTGTCCTTGCTTTTGTGCATCATGAAGGGTCTTTTGAACCGTTCTTCGTCTGACCCTTCGCCCAGAACCAATCTGCCATGGGAGACCCTACCAGAGGCAAAATGCCCCCGACAGCATAGCTCTTAGGGTCATTAGGGCACTCAAACTCCTCCACCACGATAAGGTGACGGTTCTCGGAGGAGGTTATTATTACTAACATGGCCTATTCTTTATCCTAACTGTGAAGAAATACTGGTTCCAAATGCAAATAACTGACATGCAATAAATAAATAAATAAAGATGCAGGCTGTGCAGCATTTGAATATTAATTCAAAATTTGGATATCAGTGCCATTAACAAAGCTTTGAACTGTTCTGTTCAAAGTACTATTGTACTACTGTACTGTACTGTTGATCCATCCATCTATTGATTGTTTTGGGTGCTTTCAGATCTAGAGTTTGCTTGCTTTGGTCTGAACCAGGAACTGATTTTGTTACAAAGTTGCATAATTGCCTAGAGTTGGTTCATGTTCTCAGGGCAACATTTTCAAGAGGACCAGATAAAATGCTCGCGTGAGAAAGCTGCTCTTGATTGGTTAGAATTTCCATGCGGGAAAAATCCAGGAAGTAAACAAAACATTGAAGAAGAGTAGAGAGGAGGCGTACATTAATAATCTTCCGGGGCTGCATGCTCATGCTTGTTTTACCCAAACGATGCATAATGCGACTGCAGTTGGTTCGGATTGAGGTCGGAACATGTTCTCACCACAAAAGAACCACACCAGAGTTTGTTTGTAACTGGACTGAGACCACCTCTTCAAAAAGGTCTTGGTCCGGGGGCGTCGGTGGCTTAGCGGTAGAGTAGGCGCCTCATGTATAAGGCTGTTGCCGCAGCGGCCCGGGTTCAACTCCAGCCTGTGGCCCTTTGCTGCATGTCACTCCCTCTCTCTCTCCCCCCCCTTCACGCTTGTCTGTCCTGTCAAATATAGGCTAAAAATGCCCAAAAAATATCTTTAAAAAAAAAAAGGTCTTGGTCCAATTGTTTTGGTGCACACTCAAGTGCGATTGCTGGGTTCACACCTGCCCAAATGGACCTCACTTAGGAGGCAAACGAACTTGAGTTCGATTGACCTGAACCACACAGGGAAGGTGTGCAAGCACCCTTAGTTTGAGATTTCTATCATCTATCCACAGGCAGAGTGCCATTCAGCTCCATTGTGTTGCTGTCACCTCAACACAATGGTGCCATTCAGCTCCATTGTGTTGAGGTGACAGCATATACATTAAGATTAGAAAAATCACACCAAAATAATCTGAATGCATAGATAGCACTCCGCGTAAAGACAAAAATATTTTTTTATGCATTGTGGATGAACTTCCCCTTCAAAGATGATAACTGTGCAATGACAACTGTAACAGAATTGCTATATGAGCATCACCATTGTGATTATTTGTTTTTTTTTAATCAACCTACACCCTCAAGTTCTCATGATACACAAACTCAAAAGACAGTTTTTATTGCAATTTATGAATTTAAAGTGGTGATGAAATCACGACAGAAATTATTTGTTGAACAAAGTAAAACAGGGGTGTTTTGAATGGGGGCCAGATTACATAAAGAGAAAATACATGGGGACCAGCTGCTTCTCCCTTAATATGTGTTAACTGAAAAAATATAACATACAAATGAGACATTGCAACTGTTTAATCTTTCAGTATAAAAGTATTCAACTTTCCACTGCTCCTGAAAGTAACGGCCTTCACGTCAGATTTATAGTCAGGGAATACTATCAGATTCTTGGCCCCAAATAGCAGTACCTCAGTCCATAGGGACCTGGGTTGGGAACTGGAGGGTGGCCTGCTCAAGTCCCCGTCTGGACCAAAATATGGAGCGTGGACTGGTAGCTGGAGAAGTGCCAGCTCACCTCCTGGGCACTGCCGAGGTGCCCCTGAGCAAGGCACCGAACCCCCCCCACCGCTCGGAGCGCCCGTCATGGGCAGCCCAACCCTGACATCCCTTACTCAACAGAGTGAAAAAAATCGAATTTAACAAAGTATATAAAATTTAAAAAAAAAATCCGGGAATAAATTCCTTACCAAAAAATTTCTTCACCAATGTGTTTGTAAAGGTGTCTAGTAACACATGTAAAAAGATTCAAATTCAACTCCCATAGGAAAATCTGTGACAGCTGCTGAAAGTTTACCCGGGGGTACCCGGAACCTTATCGGTGCAAAATTGAAAATGTTGACCTCTGCCTAAGTAGCTTGTGAGGGGTCAAACTAGGGTTTTTTCAGGATTCTGAATTGATTGCAAGCATTTGTTTTGCACCAAAACCACTCCTTGGTGGAAAAACAGCCACGCCCACTTTTCCCACACATCACAACCCCCCCTTTTTTTGTGTGAAATAAATATGACTGTGTGCATGTAAATTAAAAAGTAGCTATGGGTTTATTTATTAATTTGCTTGTCATGGTAAGTACTTGTTTGTTTACTGGTAACTGTTGTAGTTGGTTGGCTTTCACAGTGAGTGAGTGAATTTGGACTAGCAGGTGCCAGACATGCTCAAACCATTGTGTGGATCATAGACTGACACAATACACTCCACACATATCAAATAACAATAGTCACCACTGTATTATCTACATTTCTTCGAGCCTATTTTTGGGGGTGGCACCCCTAAATTGAATCCCAGCACCCCTAAAAAAATTTTTTTTTTTTTTTTTTTTACTGTATGTCCCTTTTTAACAAGCTAGAAAAGTGTCAAAACCATACAGAACTTACAGAGCAATGCGCTGTCTTCCAGAGTGGGTGATATGCAGTAGTGGTGTAAGTACCTGGCTTAAACCAGGATATGTGGCACATTCCTTAACTTCTACCACTCAATACCAACACATTATTATCATTACCAGTCCTCATTTTTGCTGCATTTAATCGTAGGTCACTGTTTATGTTGTTAGGTAGGAGTTAGCTGACGTTTTTTCTAGCTACGAAACGTTACAGGTGGTCATTACCACTGTCCTCTGTTTGAATTGGAATGAGAGAAGCTAGCTGTTGTGTCATGTGCATGTGTTAATATTAAAGCCAAGGTGCTACTGACTAGCTAACTGACTGGATGCCCATTAACATTATAACTCCTATTGTGTGTATTTATTATTCTTATTTTGTAGATTTCAAGCACTTTTCTTTTTTGAAGTGTATATTTTTATTTATGTATTTGTATTATATAATACAGACAGGAAAAAGGCAGAGACAAACATTGAAAAAGTCAATTACTGTTAATGTGTTAATGTTACATGTTGTGCATTGCATTTCAAATAAATGTCCAAAAAATAAGTCCATGGTTCATTTTTGGTATTTTTGGTACTCACTATAGGGGGCTGGTTTACTCCAGAAACATACATACTGTTAATGTGTATGTTGAGGAGCTGCTGTATCAAAATGAGTTGTCCTCCCCGAGAAATTAGGGTTATGATATGTTTCTTTTATGATTTCAATCCATTCCTCTTTTGCTGTGGCTCAGCATTTAAATAACCTTTATCAGATTTGATGGTTTAGTCACAGACTTTCCCAAAAAGTGTTGTGCTTTTCTTTCACAAATGTGGGAATGAAATTGAGTTAAAATGTACAAAACAGTAAAATTTATCTTGCCTGGCCGGGCAGCTCTCTGGGTGCTCAGCACCCCTAAACCTCTGATCCTAGAATTGCCCCTGCCCACAAGTAATAAAATACAGAGGCATGGATTTCAACTGGAAGGAAAATTTATTTGGCTAAAATATTTTAAAACAATCAGATTCGGGCCATTTTATTCAATATCATAGATAAAAGATCAACAATCCTAACAGAGACGGATGTTAATGCCAATGAGGGCCAGGGATGTGAGGGAGAAAAAGGGGAAAACCGTTAACGCATATCTATATCTACAAAAACCAGACATACAGGGGGTTAACTAAGTGCTACCAGGATGTCCAGACACCACCACACTCAGGCGCACACACACACACACACACACACACACACACACACACACACACACACTACCACTTAACAAGGTCTCATGCACACAGCAAACTACACAAAATTAGGCTCAACGTGCGCACCCAGGCTATCATATATACACACCACCACATGCAGTGAGAGGGAGAGGGGAGCCCACAGTCCACCACTCTGTAGTCTGGCCAGACACTAGGAAAAAAAAGTTAAGAGGGTTGAGGCGAACAACCCCTTCGACCACGATCGAGACAAGCAGCTTGTGTCCTTCTCAGCAGGATTCAAGAGCACTGTAGATGACGCAGTCAACATTGAGAGAGCGGCTGAAGTAGGGAGGGAGATGCAGGATGCTGGATGGACAGTCAGTGACATAGACCATGGAGGTGAAGTTCAAGAGACAGGCCCTGTCATCGCAGGTCAACAGGTCAATGACAAGAAGAGTCACCTAAACTCACTCATAGCATACTCATACTCTGAGCATACTCAAGCATAGACTATGAGATTACTCCCTTCCCCTTGTCCTTGTTCAGCAACAAAGATCAGAAAATTCATGGGGCGAACAAGGCAGGCTTTTCCAAGAGCAGCCTAAAAGACTTCACCAATCTGCTTGACCTTACTGACCAACCCTGCTCCAGTCTGGTGCTCGATGGTGGATAGCTTCTTTACATGGTCAAGTGGGAACAAAGTCAAGATTTGGCAGGAGATTGCCAACAGTTACCTGAGCTATGTGCAGTGTCTTGGCAGTCGCTCTCATAAGATCATTCTTGTCTTCGATGACTATAGCAGCTCACTGAAAGATCACGTCCACATCCAGTATCCAAGAACTCCTGCTGTGATCAACAGTTTCGACCAGATAAGATACATTTGATACCAAGGGCAGAGTTCACGGACACTCATAAAAAGAGTGAGCTCATCCATCTCCTCTCTTCAACATTCCGGAAACATCTGATGACCGTCGAGCAGTGTGACACTGATGGTGACAGTTTGATTGTGGCTGCTGCTACTTGCATCAACTACAATTCTGTGGTTGATATTTTGCTGCATTGTGCTGTATTTTGATGTGCATGTTGTAATGCAAGTACATTTGTCCTCAGAAAGGAAGAGTATTAGCATTGTTAAATAACATAACAATTGCACAGTTTTTAGTCCAGTTTTATACGCTTTGCACATATCTAGTTATATTTTCACATGCGAGCAGAAGATACAGATGTGCTAGTAATGCTGGTGCACCATAGCTCAAACACCAATCATCCACTCTTCTGAACCACGTCAAAGGGCTCTTACAAGGTCAGGAAGATCCAAAAGCTCTCTCTGAAATACAGAGGAACTACCAGCTCTTTTCTCATGCCTTCATCAGTGGTGATATGGTTTCTGCAATCTGGGGCCACAGCAAATTAACTCTATTTGACAGGTTTTGTGCAGGAGACACTGATGAGCACATGGACATCTTCCTTTACAACACATTCTCACTCCGACCTTGTCACATATTGATGTTTGGTCATGGACTTTCCATGTCCATGCACAACGTGCAAGGTACCCTGGATGCATTGGTTGTTGACGTTCTGGGACACTGTGTCAAGTTCTGCCTGTTACATGCATTGTCTTCTTTCAAGATATACTTCTATTTTCACAGGAAATTTACATCAGTACAACACCACAAATTGACATTTTTTTCCTTCGAAAACAAACACACATGGTTGGGTTTCAGCAACAAAGACAGGTGGTTAGGTTTTGGAAAAAAGAACAGGGTTTGGCTTTAGAATCTGGGACGCGAACAACGCTCTTTCGGGTGAAAGTTGGTGTTTGCTGGATCCATCCACCAGCCCTCCTGCCTGCGGCACTTGGACTTAAGCTGCCTTCATTTGTCCTTGTCCCGCCGGGTTTCCCCTGACGCCACACATAGTATATTTTAAACAGCAAGCTGTGGGTCCTTTAAAGTTGTTTCAAGGGCCACCATTGTCCCCCCAGACCAGACTTTATAAAACATAGTTCATGTCAACCTCCCCAGAAGAGGTAGATATAACTACAAGTTAAATTTGATATCTCCATTTCTTGACCAGAGGTCCATTTTGGGACTGCGACTGTGAATAGTTGATTTATGTTTCCTGAGATGGAGAGAGGGATAGTGTTATCAAAGAGTTTATTCTCGTTTACTCCTCTGATCATTCTGTCCACATGGACCCTCAAATGGCCAATCGATTGTGTCTTTAAAGCATCCACCTCCAGCGCTTGGGTCCTCTTGGAGAGGAAGGCAGGATAATGAACACTCCAAGGTACAAGGTTATCCACCAAGACTCCCATGTCAACCATGATGGCCGTGTCAGGTGTTAGGAGAGATGAAATTCCTGGCTGACGAAACACCTCCTTGTCACTCATGGAACCCTGAAAGAGTGCTCTGTGGGGGGACATGCCCACCATGGGCATGAAGGTGCAGTGGGACTTGTAGGTGGAGAAAACCTCACTCTGAAGAAGCAGGGATGAAGGTGTTTGACACTGTAACTCTGTGCAGTCAAGGACTACTTGAGTGTTGCTGTAGCTGCCATTGAAGTCATGTGGGAGACTGGCCTTCACAGCTGCAGGAGACATCCATATACAGAGTAAGCCCATCAGGCTGTTGAGCAAGTTGGCCCAGGTTACAATTGGCCAAACTCCCTCTGATTACATCTGGTGGACAGGTATGTTAGAAAAAGGAAGAGGTCATCAGTGGGCAGCAGTGTATGGAGGGAGATATATTAAATGAGTTTCATTTTTTTTTTAAATGTGTGTGAGAGGGGTAGGGGTAACTTGCAGTTGGTCCGGTTATAGGGTTTTCAGTTAACATGTTACATTTTATAATGTAACCTTAATGACAGTAGCCATTACTTAATGCAATCAATTAAGTTAGACTAGAGGTGTATTTTTGATTTTACCTGGTGTAGAATCTGATGTCTTCCGGCAAACAGCTTGAGTCCAAATGAAGTTAGTAGATAATATGTTCAGAGCTGCTGCCTCAGCGCCTCTATCATATCTTCATACTTCTCCCGGTCCACACACACACGGCACGGCTGGTCCCATCATGGTCCAAGACCACTGGGACGTTTTGTTCTATTTTGCCAGGTTTGGGATGTGGTGGTCAAGTTTGTCACTCCCCAAACACTAGCCCATGTCTTGCTGTTGTAATTATTCCACTCGAACAATGATGGGTTTGAGTTTGTTGCTAATACTCATCTACTCTTAGCAAAAGTGATCATTAAGAGAAAATCCTTCCATTTATCATTAATAATGACCAGACAGGGTTTATTTCTGGAAGGAACTCATGTAATAATGTTAGAAGGTTACTCAACATTATTCAGCTGTGTCAGCAAAATAATCTTAAAGGTATGGTAGTGTCATTGGATGCACTGTGTCAGCAAAATAATCTTAAAGGTATGGTAGTGTCATTGGATGCAGAAAAAGCATTCGACCGTTTAGAATGGGATTTCTTGTTTTTCACACTCAAGGAATTTGATTTAGGTAAAGAATTTATTGAATGGGTCAAGTTGCTTTATCATAATCCACTAGGGGCTGTTATCACAAATGATAAATGTTCTCCCTACTTTGCTCTGGGGAGGGGCACGTGTCAAGGGTGCCCCTTATCACCTTTGTTATTTGCGATCGCAATCGAGCCACTGGCAGAAGCCATTAGAACCCACTCTACTATTCATGGTATATCGATTAATCACAGACAACATAAGATTTCCTTGTATGCTGATGATGTTCTATTGTTTATCACGCAACCGGAAATATCTATTATGTCAGTCCTTTCTGTTATTAATGAGTTTAGTAAATTTTCGGGTTACAAAATAAATTTTAGTAAGTCAGAGGCCATGCCAGTGGGTCAGGTGCACCACTCCCTTCCCCCCGGCTTATCACCCTTCAGGTGGGCAACAGAAGGTTTTGTTTATCTAGGTATTTTTATAACTCCTCTGCTGCAAAGGATGTTTAAAGCAAATTTTCAGCCTCTGCTTAAACGCATCCACGATGACCTAGAGAGGTGGTCTTCCTTACCACTCTCGATGCTGGGAAGAATCTCTTTGATTAAGATGAATATTTTTCCTCGACTGCTCTACAAATTTCAAATGATCCCGGTCCTACTAAATAATAATACTATCAAGACGGTGAATGGTTGGTTTAGGTCATTTATATGGAACTGCAAAAGACCATTACTTAAATTAGCCAAACTGCAATTGGGTCAGGGAGGATTGGGAATTCCCAACATTAGACTGTATCAAGTGGCTTCTCAATTTCGATATATAGTAGATTGGGTACGGAATGATCCAGACTCTGTTTGGCTTGATATTGAAGCATACAACTTAGGTAAACCGTTACAATTAGCTAGTCTCCCATTTATCCTGAATCGGAATAAACTAGAGATTGCAGATGGTAATTTCATTGTAAAATCCACACTAAAAGCTTGGGACATGATTAAGAAATGGGAAAAAAGAATTGATGTTTTATCTCCAATTACTCCAATACAAAGAAATACAGATTTTCTCCCAGGGATGACAGATAATGTATTTGCTCTGTGGGAAAGTGCCGGTATCACAACTTTGAAAGACTTATTTGAAGGGGACAGAATGATGTCATTTGACCAATTAAGATTGAAATACAAACTATCACACACACATTTTTTTAGATTCCTACAAGTCAGGAGCTTTATACAGAATCCAATTCGGCATAAATTTACTCTGGTAATGTCACCAACTGAACAACTACTGTACAAAATACATAGCGATAAGGCTATAGTAAGACGATGCTATGAGGCCTTTTATAAGTCCAATAAGGTTAACATTACAATTATGCAAACATGGGCTCAGGACCTTGGGGTGATAATAGACGAAGCTATGGAGGTGGACATATGGGAGCATGCTAACAACATATCCATATGTAATAGAGCAAAGGAATCACAATTTAAATTACTGCATCACCTTCAGATATCACCTGAACTCAGACATAAGATAGACCCAAAGAAATCAACTCTATGTATGAAGTGTAATAAGGAAGTTGGTAGCTTTATACATACTGTGTGGACCTGTGTGCATATCCAGGATTTCTGGGTAGAAGTGGCTTTGAAATTAGATTTGGTTTTTAGTAAGGAGTTGGACCTGGACCCAGTATATTTGTTGTTGGGATTACCACACCCACGAATAAAAGGATCTCATTGTCTGAAACTGGAATGTTTTAACATATGCTGCACGTAAAACTATATTGCTGAAATGGATTTCAAATAAGCCACCTACAGTTTTAGATTGGCATAAGGTAATATTTGACCTTTTACCCATGGAATATCTGACATACTGGTCCAGAGGGAAAATTGGTTTATTTTACCATATATGGACCCCATTTCTCGATTATGTAGGACCTAGAATATCTAACATATTTTGGAAGGTGCTTCCCAGACCAGGGAATAACAGTTGAATGTTAAAGGAGAGGTGTTGCTGTCTGTTTTACTATTTTTATTTGTTAGTTTATTTTCTATATCATTTCTTAATTATTGTAATGTATACTTATTTCTCCATTTTATATTATTATTAATTTTTGTCGTTACTATTGCCATATGATATTCTACCATGCTTGTGACTGACTGACTGCTGTGCTGAATGTTCAGCTTTGGAGGTGGGGCGGGGGGAGAGGGTTTTCTCGAAGGGGGGGATAAATGTAAAAAAAAAATGTGTTTGTATATGTGAATAAGATGTGACACATAATTAATAATAAAGATATTCTTAAAAAAAAAAAAAGTGATCATTAATGATGAAGTGACGGCTGCCTACCTTAGTGTGTTGGGTCACTGCCAACCCCATCCTCCTGATTTTATGCATCCACAGCACAGGCTGGTATTTTTTAGAAGGCGGAGGAAGCTCAAATTGCTGTTGTATCGACCTGAATTTGAGCAAAGTGGAACACAGCAATGACCATCAGAGCCACTCACAGTTCTCAGAAACTTGTAAAACACATACATTTTACTTTGCATTTATTTTTGTTTGTGTTGAGTGGCTCTGACTGAGATGGGAAGGAAAGTGGAATCTAGTATGCCGCCCTGTGACAGAACTGGCTGCATTACTGTACTTGTACACAAAGCCTATTTATCTTTGTGTTGTCCAGGTGTTTCACTGTCAACAGTGTCAACCTGGAAATAACCTTGAAATACCAATGTTGTCACAAGCCATGTTTCCATCAGCCTGTTTAGATGTGCATCTAGAAGTATCGCATCAGAAAATTATGATGGAAATGCCCAAATTTGAATTAAAATCCCCCGGGTTTTGGTTGATTCGAAAAAATGTTGATAAACAAAACAGTGGATGGAAACAGTTATGTTCGAATTAAGTCTGACGTAGCGCACCTCTTTCCATGGTGATATCCACACTCCGGGTCGGGAAGGCGGTATTGCATTTACAAGCTGGTTGCCAACCGCCAGAAAACGTAGAAGAAGAAGAACGCGAGACTTGTTTTGCTTCCGGTTCTGCGGAAAACTCGCCAACTCACCAAAGTCCATACATTTAATGGAAACACACAGGATTCGTATTTCTTTTAATGCGCATTTCCCAATGATTCAAATCACTTTTGGATGGAAACATAGCTATTGTCTGCTTCTCTCCCTCACCTGCTCCTGGTAAATTTCCATTCACCTGCACAGTCAGCCAGCCATGTCCCCCTCATCAAGACAACTCCTCTCACCTGTGCACGCAGCTGCTTCTCATCAGCACTCCCTGCATATAAGCAGCTGCTGCCTTTCCCTCAGTGCCAGATTGTTCTTTGACTTCATGCAAGACTTTCCAGCATTCACTCTTGGCTTGATTTCCCGGTATCGACCCTGCCTCCATCATCTCTGCCTTGGTAATCACCTCAGCCTTCTGTCCCCAACTCTGAGTCCAGCCTGCTCCCTTCCTGGTTGTCGTCTGCTCGGCTCTGTGGCTGCATGGTGCTCCACCAATCTTACTTATGTTGGGGTCAACATATAGTTACCTCACACTGCGGCACCAAATATGTTGGGGTCAACACACTAGGTTTCACACGGAGGCGCCAAATATGTTGGGCTTTAATTGGCTATCGGAAATAATTAATAATTATTATTAATAATTATGTTAAATAATGTGACTTAATTAACATTAAATCACCTCGTGGGGCACCATTCCCGTAAAGGGAAAAATGATAGCCAGTTAAAGATATCAGTCTCATAAAATACGTTAAACTATTAATTTGGAGTTTGATTAATAATTAAATTAATAACAACAACCAAAATTAACAGTAACGCCTGAAGGATTTCGGAGTTCTTGATGCAGCAGAGGTTGACTATTCATTCAACCTTGTGCAACATTAAACAGACAGCAAGCATGATTCCAAAGAATTATCTTTATTCACAAATTAGCAAAGCTAACCAAAACACACAAATTCTAACTAACTATATACAAGCTTGGTGTGTATGTATGTGTGTGTGTGCGTGTGTGTGTGTGTGTGTGTGTGTGAGAGAGAGAGAGAGAAAGAAGAGAAAGACAAAGGCTGGTGTGGTGATCAAGGAGCCGTCTGGCCTACAAAGCAAAATGGCTGACAACAGAGAACTACCAAAATGGCCGAATCGAGGCTGCTTCAGTTTCGGGGGAGGTGTTTGTCTGACCGTGTGGTCAGGACAAAGACAAAGGAAAAGAAGCGGGAACTTTGAAATGCTTGTTTGGGTGTAGCTCTGTTTGTTAATGAGTCTATGTCAATGTGACATGTGTTGCAAACGGTCTGGATTAGTGCAGAGATTGTTTAGTTGTGTGCAAGAATCTGTTTGTGAACAGTATTAGCAAACGAAACACTTAGCTTTGGCGAAGCCAACTAATCAATGGCCTAACTGCCAACAATCACAACAATAACTCAATGAACAGCATCAAATCACATACAACAAATCAAACAGTCTTGCTTAGCCTGTAAAGCTGTGATAAGCTATGCCCAGTTGTTACATTACCGATCCTTGAGTAGATAGGAGAAAGAGCCACTTGTTGGTGTGCTGCTTTGTTAGCCAGCAGAAGAAGGCTGGGAACTTGTGGTTTCAGCTGCAGTCTTTGTTATGTCCTTTGTTCCAAAGGTTCTGATCCGAGGAAGCCAGTTGCTCGGGGTCCTTGCAGAGTTAGATGCTGGGTTCTAACTCACTTTGTTCCTTGTTGCTGGAATGCTAATTGCAAACCTTGTGTTTGCAGCAGAGTCTGTGATCAGTTGCCCTCCCTTTAGTGGTTTGGGCTATGGAGCCAGGGTCTAGGCCTCTGGGCTGTTCCAAGCCCAGCCGGAGAGCGGTGTGCAGCTGCTACAGCAGCTGGAGCAAGAAGAGGGAGAGAGATCTGAAGGGAGCAAACCTTGTACAGATGCCTGTGACATCACAGAGTCACATGTCGCTGTAAAAGTACTGTCCAATCAAGTTGTGGGACTTGAGTCTCACTGAGGTGTGAGGTGAGATCTCCTGTGGAGATGGGTGTCGCATAGCCCTCTTTGTTTGAAGACAAAGAGCATGCAGAGGAAAAAGCCCTTAAATTGTCCAGTGATGATTTTACCAAATGATAAACCATCTGTGGTCCTGTGAATCCCAACACTTACCTCAGTTCTCCTGGTTCAGCTAGCTACTTCACTCCACTACCAGCCTCACAAGAAACCCACCTGCACTCACGATACAGTCCTAAGCTCTCCTGGTTCAGCTAGCTACTTCAGTCTTCACTCCACTAGCAGCCTCACGAGAAACCCACCTGCACTCACGATACAGTCCTCAGCTCTCAGAGTGCTCTCAAGTGTTGACTGCCTGCTTTCGTCTCACTCACTCACTCACTCACTCACTGCTGAAACTATAAGCAAGCTAAACCCAAAGACCCCAGAACAGTTGCATATTTGTGTGAGCAATAAAGGTCAATACCAACTGTCTGCCTGCCTCAGTGTGCTGCATTTGGGTCTGCACTCGACCTTTTCATTTCATTTTCATTTATTTATTTAAAGCAAAGTGCACATTAATCAACATTTCTGTAAATGTGCCAGTGTTAGCTAGCAGGCTAATTTTCAACTGTAGTCCTTTGGCAAGATGTTAAGCTAGGCACATGATGGCTAAAAAATAAAAACAAATTAAAGAATACACACAGCAACAGATAACAACAGTATAAGATGATGCCAATAGATTGGCTCCATTAAAACATATAACCATACAACCATTCAAACAAACCACCATGGGTTAGACAGGACAGCTACAACAATACATAGCAACAGACAAACATTCAGCACTCAGATTAAATACTATCAAAGATGTTCACATTTTTGATTGCTTAAAAACCAGTACTTAAGACGGTGGGTGAATGTATGATGGGAGGTGCAATTTTTAATCTCCACTGGCAATTGGTTCCATAATTTAGAGGGTCTCACAGAGAAACATAATTAACCAAAGGAGCTGGACCTAAGAGGAACTACACAGTCCCCTCTTAGGGCAGACCTTGTGGTTCTGCTGATGGATTTTTTGTGCTGTATAAAAGTGCAGAGTGGTGGGGAAGCCTTGCCATTGATAATCTTAAAAATTAGGCATGCATCGGTGTGTTTTAAAATATTTTCCCAGCTGAGCAAGTTATATTTGTCAAGGATGTAACAGTGGTGGTAAAGCTTGGGTTTTCTGTCCAAAATTTTAAGCTCTTGTTTGTGAAGTGATAAGATAGGCCTTAATGTTCGTCATGCTCGTCATACAGTATGTTAAGTGGGGAATGATCATTGCATTCATATAGAGCTTTGCTACAGGTGTTGTCAAACAGTTCCTTATATATCTAAAGTTAGATATATAAGCTAGATTGTATTTAGTTATTTGCATTACCTTTCTGTGAGATAGTTTAGCTGGAGTGTCAAGGAAGGTGGTAGGTAGGCAGACTCAGCAGACTTCTTGGCTCCACCAAAGTGTAAATTTATTTACAGTGCTCGCCATTACACGTGCAAATTAGGCAAAAACAAACAAAAACCCAAACAAAATGCCAAGCAAATAACTGAGGAAAATTAACTCAGAATAAAACAAACAAAAGGGCATGTGTTCACAGCAGCACAGCCTCTCCTTTCCCCTCCCCTCGAGCTCAAACCTCCACTGCCTTTATATAGAGGGACTAACTAACCCTTAGACTGCCTCAGCCCCTACCAAACAAAAGGAGGTTGCAATACACAGTAACCTTAACACAAGGAAATCAAATAAACACCTAGGATTAACTTACAAGCACATTTACATCACTAAATGAACTACTACAAGTTCAAATAAACACAAGAAGTTTGTGCTCTAGAGAAAAGATCAACACTCAGTGAATAACCTAAGCCCTATGATAAGCTAATATGGCAAGGCTTAACTATACAAACCAGTGAGCAGTGATAACTAGCATGTCTTTGGGGTCATCGGGTGGGAACCTCCTTTCACCAGTGTTT
>NC_065506.1:2476015-2476196 GCF_006386435.1 Epinephelus moara | reverse complement strand
AGCAGTGATAACTAGCATGTCTTTGGGGTCATCGGGTGGGAACCTCCTTTCACCAGTGTTTCGTCTAGTTGGTCCCACGACACCTCCAGGAGGCTAGACAGTGATCTCTGGCATCCCAGAGACACTCCCCTAATGCCAGGTCTCACTGCTCCCCTCCCTGCACCAACCCAATAACCTCCTT
>NC_065506.1:2472337-2472430 GCF_006386435.1 Epinephelus moara | reverse complement strand
CTTTGGGGTCTTTTCCCTCCTGTCAGCTGTCTTTCCAAGCGGTCACATGGTCTTTCCCTTGTTGTCAGCTGCCCTATTCACAGAGTCACTAGC
>NC_065506.1:2469044-2472306 GCF_006386435.1 Epinephelus moara | reverse complement strand
ATGGGTTGCTAACCCATGCCAGCACCTTTGGGGTCTTTTCCCTCCTGTCAGCTGTCTTTCCAAGCGGTCACATGGTCTTTCCCTTGTTGTCAGCTGCCCTATTCACAGCAGTCACTAGCTGGGCTAGTTCTGAGTTCAAATAAACACAAGAAGTTTGTGCTCGAGAGAAAGGATCAACACTCAGTGAATAACCTAAGCCCTATGATAAGCTAATATGGCAAGGCTTAACAGCTAATATGGCAAGGCTTAACTATACAAACCAGTGAGCAGTGATAACTAGCATGTCTTTGGGGTCTTTGGGTGGGAACCTCCTTTCACCAGTGTTTCGTCTAGTTGGTCCCACGACACCTCCAGGAGGCTAGACAGTGATCTCTGGCAAGTAAATAATCCTAACCGGTTACTTTAAACTGCACTAAACAAACAAAAGAAATATTCTTACAAAAAGAAAACCCCTCCACTTAGTTCAGCCCAATGGTGTCATTGATGACATCACTAAAACTATAAAGGACAGGAAGTGCTGGGCGGCGGCCTTTCAAACAATCCTGCATGGTGGGTCTGAACAAACAGAGGTAAGTACAGACAAAGGAACAAACAATTCGACTAAGTTCAGATCTGAAACACAATAAAAGTAACTGAAACCAACTTATGACTGTGTGTTTGTTTTAATTTACTCATGTGCATTGATGTTAACTGTAACATAAGAACACAAACAAACCCGGGATAGTAAGTGGTGTAATGTTACGAAAGCAATGGTAAATTATAGCAAAATAAACGTATGTAAAAGTAACATGGTATACTGTGTACAATGAGCATGTAAGGGACAAGTGGTGAGTGAAGGTGCATTCTCACCCACTTCGTCACACTTTCTCATTTGGATAGAGTAGTGTCAAGGATAATACTTAGATATTTAAAATGTGTAACTGTTTGAATGACCTCCCCAGACACATAGACCTTGGGTTCACAGTGAGATACAGTGTTAGTCTTGCTAAGAACATACAGACTGTCTTCTTCACATTGAGATACAACTGCAAGTCAGCAAGCCATTTATGTACATGTACCATTGTATCACTGAGTTTGGCAGCAGCTTGGGCTTTGGTTTTTGCATGAACATAAATTACTGTATCATCAGGATACATCTGAACTTCACATCCAGTGCATACTGATGGCAGGTCATTTATATAAAGGCTGAACAGAATAGGGCCCAGGATAGATCCCTGGGGTACACCCAGTTCATTCCTCAGGGGTGGTGATGTCTCACCACTAACCCTTACACACTGAACTCTATTTGACAGATATGATCTCATCCAGTCAATTACACTGGTTGAGAAATTAAAATAAGACATTTTGTGAATGAGTATTTGATGACTGACAGTGTCTGTCAATTGCCCAGCCACACTTTTTTCAGAGATCTTAGATATGACAGGTAAAATACTAATCGGCCTATAGTTATTCATATCAGTTGTGTCCCCTGATTTATAGACTGGCATGACAATGGCTGACTTCCAGTCCTTTGGGAATTTCCCCTCCTTAAAAGAAGTGTTAATGATTTTAGTAACTGGCCCTGTGAAGGAGGCAGCATGTTTCTTTAAAAACATAGAATCCTGTCCAAATATGTCTTTTGATTTGGAATTTTTAATAGAAGTAATTATAGACTTAACTTTGAATTCAGAAATCTCTGTCAGAGCAAAGACTGGCTGTGTAATATCAATTGGTGATGAGTATAGTGGACCACTTTGGGGACGATGTACAGTCAGCCTCACAGAATTTACAAAATGGCTTTTAAAAATAGTCGCTATTTCTGCTGGTCCCTTATACAGGGTTCCATTGTTTTTGATCTCCAGCTGCTTTGTTACTTTATTATGTCCTTTCCCTGTTAGTTTATGCAGACAGTCCCAGATTTGTTTATGATTTCCCTTAGCGTCATGTATGAGATTAACAAAGAAGTTAGATTTAGCACAGTACAATCTGGCCAGACATGGACCCAGCATACACTTCTTCACCACAGGTCCTCCTGGAGAGAGTGGAGACGCAGCTCCAACAACACAAGGTGCTGCTAGCTTCCACCACAGCTGATGTCCGGCTAGCAGCAGTTAATCAGGAACAGACATTCTCGGCATGTGCCGCCCAGATCCAGCAGCTCACCACAGCACTAGCCCAGTCCACCACTCTGCCATCCTCCCCTGCTCCATCTTCGCCTCACCCACTCCTACACCAGCTCCTTCTGCATCCACGCCAGAACCTCGTGGGGGGGTCCCAGAATGTTGCGCCGGGGATGCTGAGGGCTGCAATCCATTTATCATGAACTGTTCAATCCTCTTCACCCTGCAGACCCACACCTTTGCCTCTGAAGACGCCAAGGTGGCGTTCACCATCAACCACCTGAAGGGCCATGCTCAGCTATGGTAAACAGTGAAGTGGGAACGTCCTACACCAGCTTGCTCATCCCTCCAGGTGTTCGTGGTGCCATCACAGGCCTGATGCCTCTGGCGGCCTCCTGGATCTGAGCCAAGGGTCCCTCTCTGTGGTCGACTACTCCATCAATTTCAGCACCCAGGCCTGGCTCAGTGAGTGGAACCAGGCTGCCCAGTGCGACGCCTTCCTGATGGGTCTCTCTGACTATGTAAAGGAGGAGCTGGTTTCCTATGACCTGCCCACCTCCCTGGATGGCGTTATAGAGTTGGCTTCCCACATTGATTGCTACATCCAAGCCAGACAGAGGGAGACGCTGTCACCTGCCCTGACGATCCCCTTGACCAGCCAGTCCCAGAGAGAGCCTGAGTCTGAGCCCATGCAGGTTAGCCGTACCAGCCTCACCTCAGAGTAAAGAGAGACGTACCATAGGGGGAACCTTTGCCTGTATTGCGGCCAAGTGTCCAGTGAAAGGACAGGCTCACCAATGAAGGAGGAGGTCCTGGTGAGTCACACATCTAAACTCTCCTCCATGAAGCGTTCCCTGTGCCAGGCCTGTCTGCTGCTGCCTGAAGGCTCCCATACCCTGGCAACACAGTCTCTCCCTCTCTCATACTCTCTCCACACACAGTCTCTCCCTCTCTCATACTCTCTCCACACACAGTCTCTCCCTCTCTCATACTCTCTTCACACACATCCACACAGTCTCTCCCACTCTCATGCTCTCTCCACACAGTCTCTCCCTCTCTCATACTCCACACAAATCCACACACAGTCTCTCCTCTCTCCACACACAGTCTCTCCCTCTCTCATACTTTCTCCACACACAGTCTCTCCCTCTCTCATACTCTCT
>NC_065506.1:2435264-2468566 GCF_006386435.1 Epinephelus moara | reverse complement strand
CACTCTCTCCACACATAGTCTCTCCCTCTCTCATACTCTCTCCACACACAGTCTCTCCCTCTCTCTCCACACATAGTCTCTCCCTCTCTCATACTCTCTCCACACACAGTCTCTCCCTCTCTCATACTCCGCACACATCCACACACAGTCTCTCCCACTCTCATACTCTCTCCACACAGTCTCTCCCTCTCTCATACTCTCTCCACACACACACATACACACACACACACACGCAGTCCCCCTCTCTCTAACACAGTCTCTCCCTCCCTCTCTCTCTATTCCCCTTTTCTGTCTTCTCTCTTCCCAAAATATAACTACAATACTTAACAATAGCATGTGTCATAATAACAGAGTATGAAATGTTTTTGTCTTACTGATGCTTCTTTTTGCCTCAGTGGGACTTCTGGCACTCCTTGTGTACCGTGGTTTGCGTTGAAATGCTGCTTGAGATTTGAAACTTTGAAATGTCCCAATGACGTCTGGCATATCAGACAGAACGACTTTCCATTACGTTCAACAAAGAAAAAATCACTCTCCCACTCTGCTAAAAATGTCCTTTGTTCGTCTTCATACTTTCACTTAGCCACGCATTTCTTCCCTGCCATTTTTTGTTGTGCGATATCGCCACCGCGCTTTCGTCCTGTATTCCTCCCGAACGCACTCTCACCTGCCCATGTGCACTCCTCTCTCTCTCACTCACCCCTGTCGTCTTCCAGGCCCTGGTCAATGATGTGCTCCGAGACATGCTTAACAAGTTTGTCTTTTTTTTAAAATATTTTATTAAACTTAAATTTGCCAACTTCAAATATTCTCTGCTGTACCTATGTACACTGAGGGTGATGGTGGAAGGGAAACCGAAGCTGTTCCGATCCCCAGAAGAGGCTGAAACTCTTCTTTACGACCTCTCCCTCTCCTCTCCGTGTTAAGGTTGTGAGCAAATCCATTCCTCCTATTTTCACTTATTTAACTCACTATCTTCTCCCCTAGCATCGCCAAGTGACTTATACTGACTATATTATCTTTGCAATCTCAGTTTACCACTTTTTCATACTGCATAAACACTTTTTCTGAACTTTTTGTTTGCCTGCCGTGGAGAGCACTATGGTGCATAAGACTTTGTTTGCCATAAACTGAGATACTGGTGACGCCATCTGTCGCAATGAGCCACTGCAGACCACTGTCGTGAAACCTGATCCAGGACACTTTTCGTTAATGAATTGATCTTTGCCTGTCCTTATCTTTGACTTTTGGGTCATATATTTCGTTAGTCTATGGTTGATTTATGTGTATTATATGTGGTCTGCAGATTTCTGTTGTCTGGCTGACTATGCTATGAGGACCCTCTCTTTCGTTAAGTAAAAGTTGACTTTCATGCAGCCTGAGCTCGTGGCTACTGGCTACTTGTCCTCTCTTGGTTAATCTGTCTCTGTCTTGTCTGTTCTTGCTCTCCTGCATCTTGCACTTTGTCAACTATTAAGAAACATAATGAATAGATTATTTTGGGTGATTTCATTAGCAACTGGCTTAGCCATTCCTCTACAAATGATAGACGCTTATTTCATGTTGCAAATCTCACTCAGTTAATCAATGAACCTACTAAAGTCGATCCTCAGTCTTCATTTTTATTAGATTGGATACTCGTTACAAATCCTTAAAGGATAATTAAATCTGGTGTAATGTCTGACTGCTTTAGTGATCATTGTTTTATATATTGTGTCTGGAAAATTAAAATTCCCCGATCTCCCCCTAAGTACATTCAATTTAGACAGTGTAAAAAGATGAACATAGACTTCTTCATTCATGATCTAATCAATATTAATTGGGACAGATTTGAATTAATTCCCTATGTTGATGATGCTAGGACTTCTTCTGTTGTGAAGTGGCTAATGTCATAAATAAACATGCTCCTATGAGAACCATTAGAGTTAAAGGTTCACATTTGCCCTGGATCAACTCCGATCTTATAATTCTTCTTGCCCAGGCCAAACTCCTCAATGGTTAACAGCATGTACTTCCACTCCACCTGATCAAATGCCTTGCGTGCATCAAGTGCAAGGACTCCACGTTTTGACTCATTTTGTTTACTACATACAATGTTTAATAATCTACAAACATTAAAGAAAGGAAAATCTTCTGGGAATAAAACCGACCTGGTCTGGGTGTATTATGGTTGATATATGCTTATTCAGTCTATTAGCTAAGATTTTGGTGAACACCTTTAAGTCACTACAAAGGGGGGCTATAGGTTGATATGGTGACAGGTCAGTCTCTTCTTTTTCCTTTTTCAAAATTAAAGAAATATTTGCTGTATATAAAGACTCTGGTAATTTTTTGTTTTTAATTGACTCTTTATACATTCTTAGGAGAAGAGGGGCCACGTCATTTGCATATGCCTTGTAAAACTCTATACCAAGGCCATCAGAGCCAGCTGCCTTACCATTTGGGAATTCTTTTATTGCCGTGAGGATTTCCTGTAGCGATATTTCTGTATTAAGCTCATCTCATGCATTTGAATCTAGTTTGGGAAGTGGCAGAGAGTGCAAAAATTGAAGGATATCTTCTTTTGCCAGATTTTGAGAATTATATAATTTCCTGAAACTGTCATTAATTTCAAAAGGGTCCACAACTAGAGAGCCTGAAGGAGCTTTAATCTTATGAATGGCCCTACTGGCTTGGGCACCCCTCTACTGTCGTGACAGCAAGGGTCCAGGTTTATCACCCAATTCGAACTGTTTATGTCTAACTTTCAGGAGCAGAGTGCAAACTTGCTTAGAAATATGCTATTATATTCATGTTTCAGTTTTACGATATCCTTAAGTACATATGAAGATGGAGCTGTTCTGTACTGCTTTTCAAGCAAGGTGAGTTGCTTATCTATTTCTAACAGCCTGTTTCTCCTTTGCTTTTTTTGTATAGCTTCATATGATATCACAAATCCTCTTATTACTACTTTAAAAGCTCCCCACAAAGCTGAGCCTGAAACATCCCCTGTATCATTGAAAGCCACATATTCCTTAATAAAAACTGAACATTTTTCAAAAAATATTTCATCATTCAGTAAGTTAAGGAATATTCTTTTTCAGTGGGATGCTGAATTCTCCAGATATCAACAAGTTTAAGAGATTTCATCAAATTGTTGAGTACAACAATGGAGTCTGAAGGATTGATCGGGCGTGAGGAAGATCGATCCATAAATGTATCTAAAATAGCTACAGTTAAAGTCTCCACCAACCATGAACGAGTTGGTTGTGGATAAATCAGGAATAAGACTGAAAACACCACGGAAGAAGCCTGGTTTGTCAAAATTTGGTGCGTATATATTAGTACATATAGGGTTACATTAAGTGTCGGAATAGTGCCAGTCATCATTATGAAGCGACCATTTGGGTCAGTTTTGGTGCATATGTGTCGAAAAGGAATGTTCTTTTTAATTAATATGGCTACACCACGTGCTCTAGCTGAAAAAGTTGACTGAAACGTATGTCCTATCCAGCTGCATCTCAGTTTCAGGGCCTCTGTATGTTTAATATGTGTCTCCTATAGGAACATAATATCAGAATGAAGGCACGTGAGAAAATACTTTACCTCTTTTAGCTGGGTCGTTTAAACCTCTAACATTCCAAGAACGTAGATTGATCATATTATTTACATTAGAACTGTTAATAATAATAATAATAATAATAATAATGATAATAATAATACATTTTATTTGTAACACACTTTACATAAAAAACAAATCTCAAAGTGCTACAGAAGGCAGTGCAGATCAGTCAATCAATCAGTTTTATTTATAAAGCCCAATATCACAAATCACAATTTGCCTCACAGGGCTTTACAGCATATGACATCCCTCTGTCCTTAGGACCCTCGCAGCGGATAAGGAAAAACTCCCCAAAAAACCCTTCAATGGGGGAAAAATTGGTAGAAACCTCAGGAAGAGCAACTGAGGAGGGATCCCTCTTCCAGGACGGACAGATGTGCAATAGATGTCGTACAGAACAGATCAGCATGACAGATATGCTATGTTATGCTATGCTGTTGTTAGGACCACTCATGACACCTCCACACAACAAAAATGCAGGATACTATGGTAGACAATTAAGGTATTGTGAGTACAGTACATACGACTAAAACAAAAAAAACTATACCCTACCCTCCCTATTCCCCCTTTCCTAAATTAAGGGGAATAATGAGCTAGCTCATACGGAAACCTGTCACCCTCGCTCCCCGCAGGGCTGTCTTGTCTTTTGAGTCTGTCTTCTGCTTTTAACCATCACTGAGACCTTTATGAGTTACTTGCCAGCGTCAGTACGGGTAAAAAGTGAGCGTCTATTATCTAAAATTAACGAGGGTGGAAGAGCGGAGTAAAAAACATGACCTACTCCATGGCCTGCTCACTAGTGTAAGGATTTAAATTTGGGCTTCACACAGAGGCACCAAATATGTTGTGGTAAACAATATTAGGGCATCACACGGAGGCACCAATTATGTTGTAAACATAAATTAGGGCTTCACGTGGAGGTACCAATTATGTCGGGGTCAATTGGCTATTGGGAATAATTAATAATTATTAATAATAATTAATAATTATGTTAAATAATGAGACTTAATTAACATTAAATCACCTGTGGGGCACCATTCCCATAAACGGAAAATAATAGCCAGTTAAAGATATCAGTCTCATGAAATATACTAAACTATTAATTTGGAGTTTTGATTAATAATTAAATTAATGACAATAACCAAAATTAACAGTGAAGCCTGAAGGATTTCGGAGTTCTTGAGGCAGCAGAGGTTGACTATTCATTCACTCTTGTGCAACATTAAACAGACAGCAGGTATGATTCCAAATTATATTTATATATTTATTCCCAAACTAGCAAAGCAAACCAAAACACACAAATTCTAACTAACTATATACAAGCTTGGTGTGTGTGTATATATGTGTGTTTGTGTGTGTGTGTGTGTGTGTGTGTGTGTGTGAGAGAGAGAGAGAGAGAGAGAGAGAGAGAGAGAGAGAGAGAGAGAGAGAGAGAGAGAAACAAAGGCTGGTGTGGTGATCAAAGAGCCATTTGGCCTACAAAACAAAATGGCTGACAACAGAGAACTACAAGATGGCCGAATCAGGTCGGGGGAGGTGTTTGTCCGACCGTGTGGTCAGGACCAAGACAAAGGACAAGAAGCGGGAACTTTGAGATGCCTGTTTGGGTGTAGCTCTGTTGAAAGCCTATTTGTTTATGAGTCTATGTCAATGTGATTTGTGTTGCAAACAGTCTGGATTAGTGCAGAGATTGTTTAGTTGTGTGCAAGAATCTGTTTGTGAACAGTATTAGCAAACTAAACTCTTAGCTTTGGCAAATCCAATTAATCAATGACCTAACTGCAAACAATCACAACAATAACTCAATGACAGCATTAAATCACATACAACAAGTTAAACAGTCTTGCTTAACATGTAAAGCTGTGATAAAGCTATGCTCAGTTGTTACTTTACCGATCCTTGAGTGGATGGGAGAAAGAGTCACTTGGTGGTGTGCTGCTTTGTTAGCCAGCAGAAGAAGGCTGGGAAGAGCTGTGATTCCAGCTGCAGTTTTTACTGTGTCCTTGCTCCAAAGGTTCTGATCCGAGGAAGCCAGTCGCTCGGGGTCCTTGCAGAGTGAGATGCTGGGTGCTAACTCACTTAGTTCCTTGTTGCTGGAAAGCGAGTTGCAAACCTTGTCCTTGCAAGTCTAACTTCTCTGGTTCAGGTTTGCCTCAGCCTTGAGCGTGGGCAAGTCGTGGTCCAAGAAAAAGAGAGTCTGTGAGCAATTGCCCTTTGATGGTTCAGAGCAAGGAGCAAGGGCCTGAGTATCTGGGCTGTTCCAGGCCCAGCAGGAAAGAGGTGTGGGCTGCTCCACAGTTCCCGAGTAAGACAGCAGGACTGTCTGAAGGGAGCAGACCTTCTACAGATGCCTGTGACATCACAGAGTCACATGTCACTGTAAAAGTCCTGTTTAATCAAGTTGTGAGACTTGTGTCTCACTGAGGTGTGAGGTGAGACATCCTGGAGATGGGTGTCAAATAGCTGTCTTTGTTTGGAGAACAAAGAGCATGCAGAGAAGGAAGCCTTTAAATGTCCCGAAAGCCCTGCTCACCTCAGCCCCCATCCTTCAGATGCCTGACCCTGTGAGACAGTTTGTGGTTGAGGTGGACGCCTCCGACTCTGGGGTTGGGGCTGTCTTGTCCCAGAGGGCCGGCTCCGACCAGAAGCTGCACCCCTGCGCCTTCTTCTCCAGATGCCTGACCCCGACTGAGAGGAATTATGACATTGGAACAGGGAGCTTCTGGCCGTCAGGCTGGCTTTGGAGGAGTGGTGCCATTGGCTTGAGGGGACCAAGCTACTGTTCTTGGTGTGGACCGACCACAAGAACCTTGAGTACATCCAGTCACCCACCAGGCTTGGTGGTCATTGTTCCTTACCCGATTCAACTTCTCCCTCTCTTATCGGCCGGGGTACTGCAATATCAAGCCCGATGCCCTGTCCGGCAGTTTAAGAAGAATGAGGGAGATGCAGTTGACCCTGACACCATTCTGCCGTCCTCCCAGCTGGTTGCCACACTTACCTGGGAGGTGGAGGAGAGAGTCAGGGCCGCCACTCGAGATCAGCCAGGGCCCAGCTCCTGCCTTCCTGACCGCCTGTTCGTCCCGTCTGGTCTCCGGTCTAAAGTTCTGGGCCCACAGTTCTCGGCTTACCTGTCATCCAGGGATCCAGCATACCAAGGAGGTCATCCAACAGTGCTTTTGGTGGGCCTCCCTGGATGAGGACACCCGGGGGTTTGTCAATGCCTGCGGTCTCCAACTGGGGCCCCAGTTTGCCTCTGTCTGGAGAGAGTTCTGCTCACTCCTGGGGGCCACCATTCCTCGGGATTCCACCCTCAATCCAATGGCCAGAATAAGCACATGAACCAGGAAATGGAAACAACCCTCCTCTGCATGACATCACATCACCTGTCATTCTGGTCCAAACAGCTCCTGTGGTTAGAATATGCCCATAATACCCTGACCAGCTCTGCCACAGCCCTCCTTCCCTTTCAGTGCGCCTATGGGTTCCAGCTGCTCCTGTTGAGAGAGCCCTTGAGAGAGAGGCCTCCTGCCCGTCCATCCAGGCTTTCATCCACCATTGGCACAGGACCTGGACCCGAGCCAGAGCTGCCCTCCTCCGAGCCACAGGTCACTATGCCACTGCATCCAACCACCACTGCTCCAAGGCTCCGGAGTACCAGCCTGGACAGACGGTCTGGCTCTCTACCCATGATCTTCCCCTGCAGGTGGAGTCCAAGAAGCTTGCTCCCCAGTTCATCGGCCCTTCTGAGATCCAGAAGGTCATAAACCCTGCAGCTGTTCGGCTCAAGCTCCCCAGATCCATGTGCATTCATCTCACATTCCATGTTTCCAAGGTAAAGCCAGTCTGAGAGAACGCCCTGGTCCCTGCTGCTCCACCTCCTCCCAGACTCATTGACGGGGGTGCTTACTCAGTCCGCTGTCTCCTGCGGTCCTGCCGGCGCGCGAGAGGCCTCCAGTACTTGGTGGACTGGGAGGGCTACGGTCCTGAGGAGAGGTCCTGAGTCCCTGCAAGGCACATCTTGGACCCCCGCCTCATCCAGGAGTTTCACCAGTGCCACCATGATCAGCCGTCCAGAACCAGCCCATCCTCCAGACCGCAGACACTGCCCTCCCAGCCACCCCTCCTGTCTGAATCCTCTCACGGTCCTCCTGGTTCTCGTCTGCTTGGCTCTGTAGCTGCATGGTGCTACGCCAATCCTACTTACCTCAGCTCTCCAGGTTCAGCTAACTACTTCAGTCTTCACTCCACTATCAGCCTCATGAGAAAGCCACCTGCACTCTCAGCACAGTCCCCAGCTCTCAGACTGCTCTCAAGTGTTGACTGCCTGCACTCGTCACACCGCTTAAACTACAATCAAGCTAAACCCAAAGACCCCAGAACTGTTGCATATTTGTGTGAGCAATAAACATCATTACCAACTGTCTGCCTGCCTCAGTGTGCTGAATTTGGTCTGCACTTGACCCTTGACAAATGTGGGTGCAAGGCACTTTTATCCAAAAACAGATTTTAAAATTATACGATGCTTTGTAGACATCAGGGGTGTAAATCACCAGTCTCCTCAAGATGTATCAGTTCTTTGGACAATGATATGATATTTGCTGATATCACAAAGTCTGATACGATTTCAATAAAATGCGATTCAAGGGCCTGCGATCGATATGAGGTGATATTATATGCCCATTTCACATAATATGTTACAGAAGAAGCTGCCACCCCTTTCTTTTTTACTTTTGGTCATAAAAGAAAAGAAAACCATAAATAATATAAATAATTGTAACTGCTTAAGTGCAGCAAAGTTTATACTGACTCCACTAACACATATAAAACAGCACATGGGATAAGTTAACCTTCAGTCTTTCTGCCAGAAAGTCCTCTCTGAAAGAAATCATTTCATTTTAACCCAAACCATCATATATTTCATAAGACTTCAGAGCTATCTGGCTTTAAACCCTGAAGACAAACTTCTCCCAACAGCCATAAAAGACGGACTGTTAAAAAGGCCAATCTACCTCATGTAATCTCTTGTTTTTGGTTAGCAGTTCTCTATTTGTTAACACAGCTGTCAGTCAGTTATCACAGTCAACCAATCACGTTGCACTCCTAGCTGTCTGTCCCCGCCCACTGCTGCTGCCATTTCTCATCTTAATCACAGAGACACTAGTCTCGCTCACCAGACCTTTCTCAAGAAAAGAAAGGTCTGGCTGGGCCGACTCTCACTTTAAGATTGGAGAAAAAAACGCCCCGGCTGCTTGTATTTCTTTCAACCAATCACAATTGTTCTTGGCGGTGCCACAGCAACGGTGCACTTGCAAAAATATTGCCGGGGGAAAACAGGTTTTGGTGTAACACGCCCACAAAAATATCGCCTACAGGACGCGAACCATGGCAGAAAAATGGCTACATCCCAGCAAGACCGCAAAAGTTAGTAAAGGACGTGTTGAAAACTGCAACCGGAGGTGGTAGGGCGGGACTTCAGCGGGTGGCTCGTTCCGCCCAATGAGAGGCTGATCTTTGTAGCGAACTTCCACCCACTCAGACTACAGAGACACAGACGGCCTTTCACAGTCATCAGGAGTGCTGAAAGTTTCCTAAAGTGTTGTGCGTGCATGAAAACTGTGAGTAGTCAACTGTGGACATTGTGTGCAATGTGACTGCAGCTTTATGTCATGTAACATGCAGGATTTGCAGTTATTAGTGATAGTCACGTTTTTGCTAGCTTAATTGTGATGTTAGCTCTATTGTAATGTTGGCTGCATGCTGATGGCTGCTACTGCTAACATTAGGTGTAAATGGGACTGGTAATTGCTGTATGTGGGTCCTATTAAGTGAAGTTTTATTTGTTAGTTAATTTATTACGTTTCTGGAGCCTGTCACTCAGTTTCTTAATATTGTGTGGAAGTTTTTATACTTTTCTACCTCGATGCATCCACATGCACAGTTTATGTTTGATATCAGGTAGATCAAGATTTCTTATTTTTGGATGTTATATCATTGGCTTAACATTGCTCTAATGTAAATATGCATATGGGTGAATTTGTAGTTATTGTGCATATTCATAAGTAATTATGTACATATTCAGCAATGTTTATTATTTTATTTCAGAACCACATTAAGGCACCTTTGGAAACTGCTGTGGGTGATTGTGTGTGGATGTGCTGTAAATGGTGACGAAGCCTCTATATAAAGTTCTTAAAGTCAACTTCAACTGCATCTGTCTTTTACTGGACATCCTGCAGCATGTTTGAATCCTGTACTAACCAGCATTAGTTATAACGGGTGAGGGCTACATAAGCCAACCGTTCAGACGGGCAAGAGCTAACCGTATTTTTCACGGATGACAACATGATCATTTAACAAAAGTATCAAATTCAGCTCAGTAATAACTGTCAAGTTGCAAGTCACCCATTATTAGCTTGAGCATGTTTACATTGCAAAAATTAGCCTAGCGGCTAGTGGACTTTTTCTGTACTCATAGCTTAACAAATTACATCTAACGTTATACTTTTTCTTACTGTGGCAGAATGGCTCACTGGTCAAAGCCAGTAGGTCAACTGTGGCAGCAGAGATCGCGGAGGAGTTTAGCAAACGGTCGCTGCTGGTGCCATGTAAAACCCGGTGGAACTCTTTCTATAATGCTGTGCGCAGGGTCACCGACATGTCCCTACCAGACCTGAACAGCCTGTGCACCCAGCTAGGCATCAGGTGCGTCACAGATAAAGAGTACCAGTTTTTGAAGGAGTACTGCATGGTGCTTCAGCCACTCTCTAGAGCCTTGGATATTCTCCAAGGGGAGAACAACTGTTACTTTGGAACCATCCTGCCAGCTCTCGAGTCTCTGATGACCAAAACCCAAGAGCTGAAGGACAGCCTCTCCCGCATGGCATCAGGCCTGGCTGATACCATCATCAAGGTAGGCTAAATAATTTTGATCATGCTTGCCAGATGGCAGCTATATTCTAAAAATAAAATGTATGATTTATAACCTGTTTGCATAATACTACTGCCATTTAAATTTTAGGTTTAGAAGCCTATGCAGTATAAAAATACATTAATATAGGCTAGCCTAAATAAATAAATAAATATGCATACACTTTTATGAAGTTTTAGCCTAACAATATACTATTGATATATTTTGCAGGCAGTCAAGATATGGTTCACCTCCACGCTGGAGAGTGAGGAGGCCTTGCTTGCTGCTGTGACCCATCCCAAGTTCAAGTTGCGCTGGATCAGGGACCAGGAGCAAAAAGACAAGGCCAAAGCGCTACTCGCTGCTGAATGTCGTGCCCTTCCCCTCGGGGGAACTACTGCCGTCAGCTGCACCCACTGCGTCCGCGAGAGACCCAGAGGATGACTTTTTCACATTTCCAGAAGATACACAGCAGGTTTCTGCCTCAGAGGACATTGAGAAAGCGGAGTATCTGTATTCTGGGCATGATATAGACGTGTTAAACAACCATCCAATGATCAAGAGGATTTTTCTCAAATTAAACACCCCAACTCCGTCCAGTGCGCCCGTAGAAAGGCTTTTTTTTTGTCAGATAAACGCTTTCAAATCCTCCTTCTCATGCGCTATAACCACTACTTTATCAAAGAAGGCCAGTAGGCTTAAATAAGATCGCTGTGATAGCCTACTATCAATAGGCTCTAATAGTTGGTTGGTGAAAGTTTTGTTTTATTTTGGTAGGCCCATTCAATAAGGACTGTATTAGAAGAAGGTCAAAGTAGCCCACCATTATTTGTGTGTTTTAGGCTTTAAGTAGCCTAGGCTGTCTTTATTTTATTTTAAGGACTTTTGAATTTGATGCATTTTGGCATAATTTGTAGGCATATTTTTGCGATTGCAAATGCATGTGTTTTTAGGCCTAGTTGAGAGACATCCGTGACCTCTAATAGACAGTTTGATTTTTCATTTTCTTAGGCCTATATTCAATAGGAACTTTTGGGAAAATTGAAGTTTGGCTGTTCTGAAATGCCATCTTGTTTCTGCACATGTGCACTCAGTCACTCACTGCACAGCAGCACTGAGTTTGCCTTGAATGTTTAAAAAATGTAGGCCTAGGCTATGCCTGAGCCTTGCATCCTTTTAGAGGCAGCTGTGATTTAGCCCCTTTATCAAGCTTTTGGCATGTCTGTCAAATGTTTATGCCACTCCTTTTTTTTATTATTTAGAATAATAAACGTAAAGGGGGTATCATATTGTGTCAGTGAGTCAGTCTTTCTTTCATGGTATTTACGGAACCACGGTATTCATGGAACCTTCGGCCGGCAAGTTTTTCCGCCCGGATTCATTTGAATGACGGACAACAACATCACGGTGAACGGGAATGAAACGTGATTTAACAGCAGAATGCCCTTTTCACGGCGAAAATAATAAGGTAAGAGAGAGATGGAAAAGATTTCTGTTGTCTTTGGGTTGTAGCTCTCTGATGCTTTGTGGTAGAGTGCTTTGGTGCGTATGTGTGGAAAAAGCGGAGTCTCAGCTTTCATCTGAGACAAACGGCGTGTGTTTTGCATAACGTCCGGTCGAGTTAGGCCCGAAATATACCGAGTGGGTCGGGATATCGTAGCTGTATGGAGTTGGATTTGTTGTTGTTTATTTAGTTGTTGTTTGAGCTGTGTTTGGAGCATATTTTTACAGTCTTGTAGCCCAGGTTCTGCTGTTTAATTTGATGTGCAACATCACTATATTCGTCGTGATCAGTGTATTGTTTTGTTTCACACTGTGCTTGCAAAGTTGCTCTCAAAGTTCCTCAATTGGGTGACTTTCAGGCTCAACGGGTTAAAAGTACTTGAGTTACTTTTCTCAGAGAGTAACGTTGGAAGTACTTTTAAAGTAACTGAGTTACTTTACTCAGGGAGTAACGCAGTAAAGTAACTGGTTACTTTATTTGAAAGTAACGCAGTAACGTGCTTTGATTACTTTTAAAGTAACCCTTACCCAACACTGCTCGACAGTGCTCTTTGCAGAGAGTTAAAGCAGTTGGTTCATTGCCAGCCCCCCGCTACCTTGTTGGAGTTGCGTGCCGAAGCTATTAGATGGGAACGAGGGGGTCTTCCAGGGGGTGCTAGAGAGCATAGCCATTCTCTCCCAGCCGTGTATGGTCTACAGTATGGGGTGCAAAGCGGTCCTCGCCCAGCTCCTCCCACCACCTCACGGGGGTCAGAACAGACTGTGGCTTCCTTACAACCCCTCTCACTGCAGTTTCGGCCCAATCGCAAGGGCCCTGTCATTTGTCAAAGGTGCCAACGGCCGGGTCATTTTGCTATGGAGTGTGATGGGAAACGGGCATTCCCCCCAACTCATGCTAGCTCCGCCCTTGGTCTGAGCTCTCAGGTGGCTAGGCCTTCCCATTCTTCTGGTCAGTCGGAAAACTGAAGCCCCAGTTGAGCCACAGCTCATGTGGGGAGTCGACGGGCTCACAGGAAGGGACTATGGATAAGTTAATGTCATCTTGCCCACACCTCGATGTCTCAATGGGTGGTGTCACAGTCCCGTGCTTGGTGGACACTGGATCCATGGGCAGTAGTCCCTGCACCTCCCCGATTGTCTTGGTCAGGAAGAAGGATAGCAGCCTATGCATGTGCGTGGACTATCGCCTTCTTAACAGCAAGACTAGGAAGGACGCCTTTCCCCTACCTCGTATTGAGGAGAGCCTCGATGCCCTTTCTGATGCCTGCTGGTTCTCCACTCTGGATTTGGCCAGCGGGTACAACCAAGTTCCTGTAACTGAACAAGACAAGCCCAAAATGGCTTTCTGCACGCCTTTCAGTGGTTGATGCAAAGGATGTTTGGGGACCAGCAGTGTCAGTCTTTGCACCTCTACTTCGACGACATCATTGTGTTCTCTTCTTCCATCGCCCAGCACTTGCAGCGACTGGAAGTGGTTCTTGCCTGGCTTCAGAAAGAAGGTTTGAAAGCGAAATTGGAAAAGTGTGCTTTCTTTCAGAAAGAGGTCAGTTACCTTGGGCATGTCATCTCAGGTGAGGGTGTGTCCACCGACCCCACAAAGATCGAGGCGGTTGCCAAGGGGAGCGTCCCCACCAGGTGACTGAGCTGCGTTCATTCTTGGGGTTCGCCAGCTACTACAGGCGCTTTGTGGAGGGGTTTGCCCAGCTGGCTGGCCCTCTGCATAAGCTGGTGGCAAAGCTTGCAGGCAGCCAGTCCAAACGAGGGCAGAAACAAGATCTGGGTTCTGCATGGACACCGCAGTGTGAAGACAGCTTTGAGGCCTTGAAGGCAAGGTTGGTTTCTGCCCCAGTGCTGGCCTATGCAGACTTTTCACACCCCTTCATCTTGGAGATTGACGCTAGTCATAGTGGTCTCGGAGCTGTCTTGTCTCAGGAGGCCGAGGGTGATGTTAGGCCTATAGCTTATGCAAGCCGAGGTCTCTGGCCCACAGAGCGCAACATGAACAGTTACAGTTCCATGAAGCTGGAATTTCTGGCCCTTAAGTGGGCAATGACTGAGAAATTCCATGAATACTTGTTGGGGCACACATGTGTGGTCTTCACCGATAAAAACCCACTAAGTCATCTCCACTCTGCCAAATTGGGGGCCACAGAGCACCGGTGGGCTGCCCAACTTGAGCTGAAGTATCAATCAGGCCGCAGCATTAAGAACGCTGACGCGCTTTCTAGGCAGTACACATCAGGCTCCAGCTTGGCCGAGCACCTACGTGGCACTTGGTCCCAGCTCGTCTTCAGCAAGCAGTCTGCCCAGACTCTATAGCAGCAGTAACTCAGTCCATGGTATCTGCCTTCCCGTTCCACTCGCTTTCTGACATTCGCTCCTTGCAGGAGGCAGACCTCCTCCTGAAGGAGGTCTTAGTCTTTTGGAGACGGCAAGTTCAGCCAACCCCAGAGGAGAGGCGACAACTCTCCAGACCGGTCTTGGCACTGTTCCGCCAATGGGACCGCTTGGTGGAAAGAGAAGGTGTGCTTCACTGTCGGGTTTTCCATTCGGATGGGGGGGAGGAAAATCTCCAGCTCATCTTGCCTGCTCTCCTGAAACAGGAGACATTGAAACAGCTCCACCAGGAACAAGGCCACCAGGGCATTGACCAAATGACCGAGCTGGTACGACAGCAATGTTATTGGCCGGGAATGTGCTCTGAAATAAAGCAGTGGGTCGGAGAATGTGAGCGCTGTCAGGTCGCGAAAGATTCGGGACAATTGTCACACAGCTTTATGGGCCACCTGCTTGCATCTAGGCCAAACGAGATTGTTGCACTTGATTTCACCATGTTGGAGCCCTCCCGGAACGGGCTAGAAAACATAATGGTGATGACAGACGTGTTCAGCAAGTACACTGTAGCTGTCCCAACTCGGGATCAGCATGCTTCTACTGTGGCTCAGGTTCTGCTAAATGGTTTTTCAGGTTTGGTGTTCCGAGTTGTATTCACTCAGACCAGGGTCGGTGTTTTGAGAGCTCTTTAATCCAACAGGTTTGTTGTTTGTATGCCGTAGAGAAATCTCGCACCACCCCGTACCACCCTGCAGGCAATGGACAGTGCGAGCGGTTCAATCGGACCCTCCACAACCTTCTACGCACAATGCCAACGTCGTGGAAACAGGATTGGGCCTCCTTTCTTCCACAAGTGCTGTTCTGCTATAACACCACACAGCATCAGGTCACACGGGAGTGTCCATTCTTTCTGATGTTTGGTTGCGAACCTAGTTTACACGATTTCCCCGGTGAGTGACTTGCAGAAAGTACGCCATGTGCATCGTGACATGTTGAAGGCCCAAGTTGGGCCCACACCTGCTGCTCCGCCTGTTACGGCTCTGCCGCCATCACCAGCTCCTATGGGTAACTCATCCAGTGATGATGATTTATGGTTGCTAGTTCCTGAAACTCCTTTGCCATCTGCTGTGGCTAGAACTCCTGGTCCCATGGAGCCCCCTGCTGTGACTCCAGTCGGAGACACACCTATTCCTGCTACCCCCTTGGCACAGGGCAGACCTCCCTCAATGGATCCTTCCCTGCCCTCAGCAGGTCCACCCTGTGATAGCCAGCCAGCTGTGCATCGGACAGGACGAACCACAGCTGGTCAGCATTCTAGTGTTCATCATCTTCCCCGGCCAGTTGGCAACGAAGCTGCTGGACCGTCAAGGGCTGTGTCTAATGTCCAGTCTGCCTTCTACCGGCCCTGGTGCTAGCTCTCTATGTTCCGCCCTCAGTCCATCGTCGGGGCGGCGATGCAAAAGTGCGGGGTAGATGTGGCAGAATGGCTCATTTCAGCCTCTTAATTGTGTGGCAGGATAGGTTTTTACTGTCACTTTCTGCCCTGCCCACTGAGTGCCACCGGCTGGAGGCAATTACTCAATTGCACGTTGATTGCAGGCCACACCGTGCCTTGCTATATGTAGGCAGACCTCCCTTTTCCTCGGATTGGATCTTCCTGCTCTGCACTGGAGCCGGTGTCCGCGGCAGTGGCGTGGTTTGGCGTGGTCTGGTGTGGCTGTTCTGACGCCGTTTGGATCGTGTCTCCTCTGTGGTGTTAAGCAGAGCTGGCCTGTCTGCCGGCTGGAAATCTGTGGCCGGAGTGTGTGACGCGGTCTGTGCGCTGCCTGTGCGTAACGAGCCCACGGTCACAGCTGCTGTGCTGAGTGAGTGAACATAGCGTTCCCCTCCCTTCACCTGGGAGACTTTACCTCAACATACCTGCCAGGCTGCCTACCACTGTGGGCGGCTCGCTCTCCAAATCGGGCCTCCGCTCTGACATCTATTGCTGTTCTGTCTCCAACTGGTGTCACTGTCTCCAATTGGTGTCGCTGTCTCCCATTGCCTTCGCTGTCTCCGCTGTTTCCAGTGTGTCGGCTGTTTCCACTTGTCCTCCAGTTTGAACCCGCTTTTTCTACGCTGGCCTGTGACGGACAGGTTTCAGCATGAATTAATGAGACACCCACCCAGCAAAGTTAATTTGATTTAAGTTATTTTTGTTATTTCTTTTTGTGTGTTGTGCGTTTAATTTAATAATCAGTTAGGGCTTAGTTTAGGGTTTGTGTAGATTTATATAACATTGTTGTTTTGTTTTGCAATTATCGTGTCTATATTTAATCTAATTTGATCATTATTTAGGATTTGTTTATTTTGGGGTAATTTTGAGTCATCTTTTTGGGTTGCTAGCCCTGCATTGAATTTTATGAGATAATTAGTGTTTAATTTTGGGTTTGTGTATCTGTACTATTGAGTTACTGCTTTTTCATTGTTAATTCTTGTTTATTGTTTTTGTTTTCTTTGTTTTCTTTTATTGCTTCATTTCTGGTTGGGTTAACTGGGATAGGAGTGATTCTTAGAGCACTGCTCACCCTAACTGTAGTAGTATTGGCTTAGTACATGCCTGGTGAACAGTCCATTTTTTGCCCCTTGCCCCCCCAATATTTGTTTGGTTGACGGTCTGCCTTCTCTGCCGCAGAATAGGAGCTGCTTGGTCCAAGCTGGTGACGGACGGTTTCCCCTGGTGGTGGTCCCCTAATTTTTCCTTTGCAGTGGTGCATTTACGGTATTATTTGGTGTGTGGTTGTTTTCACGTGAGGTGTGTATCATTATGGTCCCTGCCCTTAACCTTAGTCCGTCCCACTTGCTAATAACCCTCAGTGCAGCAAATTGTGTGTGAGTGGCTGGCAAACCTTAGTTTAAAGGGGCCCTTGGGACTGTGCAATATATTTTCATATACTGCTATTTCAGATTTTATTGTATTTGTTGTTTTTACTATCATTGTTGTTAATAAAGTCTATCTATTTTTGGAAATATACGTCTCTGCTCAGCGTTTGTTCGAACTTGCGTGACCTTTTCCTGTTTAGTATCAGAGGTGGTACTTATTAATAATTTCCTGGGGGGGAAGTTCCTCTAGGTGGCGTTGTCGGATTCTAGCAGAACTAAATTATCTAAATTTAACCCTTGCTGCCTTGCCACATTACTCACCATTGGTTTAAATCACTGTATCTCCCTACAGAAAAGTTCAGGTAACATTGTGTCGTGTTTATCTGGTAATGGCATTGTTAACATATGGCATATGCTTTGTCCGCTGACCATATTTTCTCCCTAATCGAAAAATATTTCCATACTGCTGATTTAATAATAATTTAATAATTGTTATCCTCATCGTCTTTCTATCAGCTGCTTGCTGTCTGCCTGCCGCCTTGACTGTGACATACAATTTCAAAAAAAAGGCATAACCTAAAGATGGATGATATGAATTGATGTTTTTACTTTGCAGCAATGATATGGGATTGTTGATCATTGGATCGATGGATCATTACACCCCTAGTAGACATATTCATAGTCAACCCTTCAATGCATGGGTGTTTTTTCAAACATTCCCACATACCTTGGGTCTCCAGCAACCGGCTTTTATGCAGATTGAGGCATATATTACAATCAAGTATTTTCACCATTTATAAATGTCAGAAAAATAGTTTTTTTTTCCCTTATTCATATATTCATATATATAATCAGCTTAACCCCTTACATTTCATATTTCTACTGTATTATCTGACACATAGGCCACTGTAACTTCTCATACACTGACATCTACCAAACCCAAATTAGTCAGCACAGTAATGACAATTTATACTGTGGTCATTGTAACATAGTTGTGCGTGCTGCATACACTGCTACACTATTTTGCCATCAGATTAGCATTTTCAGATTTTTGTGGAGATTAAATGGTTCTGACTGCCTGTTAGAGCATCCATCAGCATTTGCAAGTCTGTGATGTGTCATTGCACTATAGGTTTACTGTGTGAGAACAGAGCATGTGAGCGGAGCGGGTGAAAATTTCCGCTCCTCGCTCGCAGACCTGTCACTTTGCGCCGCTCGTCCGCTCCGCTTGGTTCTGCGCATTCTTCGCTCCGCTCCGCTCCATCATAAATTTTATCCCGCTCCACTCGCTCACCACTCCGCTCAAAAAAACTGCACCATACTACCCTAACCTGTAATCTTCTATTCACAAATAGAACGGCGTCTGCCCATTTTTCCGACAGCCCATTGGTCTGACATCCCATTGTTCCGACCATATTAAACCCATTGTTCTGAAGTCCCGTTGTTCCGAAATCATCATGATGCCCTGTGGTTAAGGTCTGGTTAGGTCGCGGCGCACCATCAAGACAGAAATACGCCCGCCGGGAGCTGTTCAGCACCGCGGAGAGCTCCCCACACAACCCCGACCCCAGAGTTAATAACAGGAGGTTATGGTGTTTCATTCTCTCCTCTCTATGACACTTGTATCTCGACCAGTAGCCTACTTTTGTTGCGTTGCTGATCCTCTATGGTACACAAATACAGTAATAATCACATATCGGAACAACGGGACGTCGGACTAATGAGAGGTCGGAACAATGAGAGGTCGAAACAATGCTACAGCACCAATAAAACATGAGCTTGGTAGATTCTCCGGGGAAGCCCTCTCCCCGCAGCTAGGGACCGTTCTACACGGTACCGCTGGCAGGGTGGAAATAAGTCAAAGTGTAGAGGAGACGGACCAGGTTAAGCGGCCGACCTCCGAAGCCCCTCTCGCCTCTCCCTGCAGTTAGGGACCGTTCTCCAAGGTACCGTTGCTTCTCTTCTCAGTTTATTTTCTGAAGTACACAGTAAACTCCATAGTTTTGAAAGAAAATAGTGTGGGTGTGCGCAGGTGCAAAGATGCATTCTGGGTGGGGCATGAGCGACCGGAGCGAAATTGGAGCGAGATTTATTGGACTTTAACAGTTGTAACCCATAGAAGACCATCCACAAATATGTACCACAAAATAACTCACTACAAATTTTAATTTCACATAACAATGTTATAGGTTTTTTAAATGTAAATGACGGTGGGCCTAAGTGCTCAACGCACTACAAATAGCCATAAAGCCACACCTCTGTGCGTTTTAGCCAACCACTTATAGACTCTGGGTTTCCCATGTTTGATGAAGCTTTGTCATGGAAACATTCTTTGGGTTTAACAATTTTGACATGGGTTCTATGCACATTCAATTTCTTTTGTTAAGAGTTGCTATGACTTCCAATACTATAAAACTTCAGTTAGTAGCCTGCATTATTATTGCTTGAATCACTGAACTTATAATTGGGGCAGACATCTATATGGGGCACGCCTTTCATTCCTTTTACATAAAACTGTTGCTTAGCAAAGATGGGAAATATGATCAAATTGTTCACTTGAACCAGAACTTGTATGAAACTTAGGCTTCGAATAGCCACACCACTTTCTCTTGTTTAAACAAAGTTCATAATTTGGATTAATTTTTTAGAAACGTTTTTATGAATACAAATAACTTACCAGGTAATTTACGACTGGACACATGTTCTGACTTAATCACAGCTTCAGAAGAAGAGATTCACCACCTGTTTTTTTTTTGTCATGCTTCTCTGGTGCTCTTGGTTTTAGTAAAAGAAAATGAAGTGGGCTAAGGATGTGTAGCATCTCCACATTGACAAAAGTTCAAACATTTATATTTGTATGTGTGATCTAAACAGTTAACTAATGTTAGCTCAAGTGGGTAGTCAACAATCCACTTTTATACATCCAAAGAACTTCTATAAGGGCTAGTAAAAGGGACTAGGCATTTTACTGGGTCTAGGCTTTTAATTGAAGTTTCATGGCATTTAAATGTAGCTCTTAAAGCTCTGGCTTCTCATTGTGTTTGCCATGTCAGTGGTGCTAGCTGGAAATGAACTGGGTTAGTCTGGTATAGTGCAAATTGAGACTTGCTTAATTGACAATAAGAAAAGAGTCAACTTTGTCTTGGCACACATGACTGAAGGAAAGATGACGTGAAAGTTTGCAACTTTATTTTAACTAAACTTTTTTTTTTTTTTTTTTTTTTAGATACTGAGAAGTTATGTTTTGTTTTTGATACATGACTGGGTAAATTCTAGTACAATGTGCACAAACCTGGCAACCTACTAGGTCACAATGGGACCAGTAGAAGGAGCTATCATGGAGGGGGTAGACTAAATATAATAACATTTGGATTCAAGGATGTTGTGAATGATCACCTTATGCTCATTCCAAAGTCCTCAAATTGTCAGTGTTTCAGCGTTAGACACTGACGCCAAAGCTACCTTTCGCAGTGTTATGATTTGCCATTGGTCAGCTGGACAGCATCTGTCACGGCAGTATGATATGAGTCAGTTTGAAACGCTGCCAGTAGCAAGGTAATATAAGGAGCTAAAAAGGACCTATATGGTGGGTGGGAATGGTGGTGGATGGATACAACAAACCTGGACTTTTACCAAGGAGGCTAGTGTTCGCCTCCAGTATGAATGTAGAGCCAAACCATGATGTTTTTTTCTCAACCTAACCACATACCGACGTTGCAGTATCTGGAAATATCAACAGCACATGGATAACTAGTGGGTAATATGTAAACATGAAAGACCACTGAAAAAGCAGCAATATGTGATGACTCAGAGTCAACGAAGGATCCTCAAACAGCTGAATTTCAAGGAGGCTATGTCATCGAACCTTGTGGAAGGACTGTTCCAATGTCAAGGATCCTTCCGAATTTCACAGAGGACAGAGTACTCCTTTCAGAGAGATTCCAAGGATGCATGTGTGTATCCTCAGCGGGTATAAAATCCTCACAATGCTTTGCACACGATTTGCTGGAAGTGAAGGTGGGGCCTCTTCAATGACACTTGCTCGGCAGAATTTAGATAAATATGTAATTTATTTGGATTAATATCGCTAGGAATTTTTATCATAAAGCATGAAAATACTGACAGAAACCTCATAATTCACACTTTCCAATGTGTCCACTGCCAAATAATGAGATTTTTAAAATAATGTGATTTAGATAAATCAAAAAAGTTTTTAAATAAATCATTTACAGCAGAGATGGAGCGTCCACCTCCCCTCTTCCCCCACTATTCACATGATAATGACATGATAATTGCTTTCATTCTGTCAGCTGCAATTAGTGTATTTTTCGGGGGAATCGTGGTGAGAACTGCCACAGTAAAGACATTAGAATATGCTGCAGGTCAAAGCATCACTCATTTGTTTTGAGGTGAACATATTTCAGAAGATTACACATCGGTATCATGTATAGGCAGCGGGTCAGCTGTTTCAGAGCAGCTCGGCTCATCAGATCAGATCCACTATTCATATTACTGTAGCAGAGAGTGTGGTGATACACCCATAAAATATGAAACACTTTGTGATTCTGCGTCTATGTAAGTATTGTAAATGATAATTTAGCACTTTTTTCAGCTGTTGTCTTTACTTCATTACTCCACTTACTCTTAAGTGTAATCCAGAAATATATTCTCCCCAAATGTGACCCTGATAATACTGTTTACATTTGTTCAAAAGTGCCAAAATTATTACAGTACCCTGAAACCTCCTCAGTCTGCTGTGGGTTAGCCTATAGAGGATACTTTCTTGGAAGGACTCATCCTACCAAGGAAGGATCCTTGATTTTGAGAGACAGAAGAGAAAAGGAGTACGCAAGGTCTGCAGCTCAAAAATCAGTGGCATGACCACCACAACATCCAACTTCATGCAACACTACAAACCCCCAAAGGAAGGTACATGAATGTGTCTTCTCACCACAGTAACTTGCTTGAGACCTGAACAACAACAACTGATACACTGTCAAAGCTTTCTGGGTCCTTTCATTCTGAATTTATGGTCCAGTGCATTGAGTGTAATTAGACTGTGATAGACTAATAACACTAATTATTTGGTTCATCAAGTGAAACAAACCAAACACCTTGTGCTGAAAGGTCACACATAACCCCGTGCTTTGTATACATTCATATTGCCACTATATCTCCTCACACCCCCAGGCTAAAATATACAATGTGGCATTCATAACATTTTGTATAAAGAACCAGGGCATGTTTTTTTTCTCTTGCTTTGGTGAACAGAGTTGTAGAAGCAGGGAGATGACAGAGGGCTGCTTTTCCTCTCTTCTTACATACATTGGACCCTTTTACATTTCACATTTGTGGGAAATCACCAGATTCCCAGAGATACACATTCATGTGAATGTGGCCTCAGGCATGTTGGACATTTTCAGTGTGTCGCAAATCACATACTTCTGTACTAAACACTTAATATTTTAAGTGCACAAGTATGCCAAATGTGTTCACACCGCATGGGAAAATGCAGTGTAGTACTGGCGCACTCAACAGTCCAAAAGTTGTGTGGAATGACGGACACTACCTTCAGTGGTTGCAACCTTTGTGACATAACAAATTTCTCAACTTTTGACAAGGTGGCTGGGGACAACAAGGAGCCTGTTAGTTATACATGGTAATTGCACTATGTACCAATACTGTTGAGAAGCCATCAGTAATGTTTGTTGGGTCTGTAATGATTTGGTACAATAATGCATGCTAATGTTAGCTTGCTAGTTAACGTTAGCATTTGCTAGCTGCCCAACTTGCCTCTAGCTATGGTGGCACATTTTAATCAGCATTGATGTTGTAGCATAAGTTTGTGGGCGGAGATAGCGGTCAAATGTTGGCAGTAATGCTCCATCATCTGTTTAAAAAGAAGACAAAAAAGAAGAGATGGTTAAAAAAAGAAAAGAAAAAGCTTTTGTCACTTCCGGTGAGTGCTGAACAACAGAGCGTGATTTGAGGCAACAGTGCCCTGTTAAAATTAGTGCACAATGCAAGAAGTACATAGTGCACATACTGTACTATACTGAAGTGTACTAACGAAAGTATGTTTGAGTTTGAGACACACTCTTTGTGATGGCTTTTGTGAGGATGTCATGGCTTCAGTCCCTCAGTCATCTACATGACTCAACATATGTATCTTCTTCCTCTCTCTGTGTATCTCCAGTCAGGTTTACAGGATGGCAGCAGGGTGTGTAGGCGTGTCTGAGGACAGCAGCAGCAGACAACAGCAGTCATGGAGGTGGAGGGCACTGAAGAGCCAGCCTTTGTGGACGTGGACCAGGGCTTGACTCTGGCCTGCATTGCCTTCCTCTGTCTGCTGCTGGTAGCCATGATCATCCGCTGCGCCAAGGTCATCATGGACCCCTACAGTGCAATCCCCACGTCTACATGGGAGGAACAGCACCTGGACGACTGACATGACAGACACTAAACATACATATGCACACTGTGTATATGTTTTTCTCTATGACAAACCAGCAGTCTCCGCCCAGAAAAGGAGGGTGCTTCAAGGGTTTTGTAATGTGGCAGTGCTTCTGTTATGACTCCACAGTGCATTTCATTTCCAAATTTACGGCAACAAGTAAACAACAAACAAACTGGTAAATAAAAGATAAATATGATGTATTTTCTTTAAATAATCTGTTTAATACACATTTTCAAATGGTTCTTTTCTGGTGCCAACCTAGAATAACCTTTTCCTGATACTTAGTGAAGCTGTTTTTAAGTCTATGTATGCCAAAAGGGTTCTTTGAAGCACCACAGAGCATTCTGCAGTGGTTATGGTAGAGAAACCATCTTTGGTACTATGTAGAACATTTTTGTCAAAGAACAGAAACAGAAACAAACCAGGCATGAACATGAAATCTACACATCCAGTAAAATGTTTAAGGGAGGAATAAGCATAAAGATTGCTTTATCAATGCATGGAGCACGTACTGTAGGAGGAGAAAGAAAGTGTGGAGCTGCTGGCATCCGGTCTGTTAACAAAGCCACAATAAAGTAACACTCTTACAATGACAGAGTAAAGCACATGAACCTGGCTTTTTGTATCTACCCACAGATGTCTCCTGGAGTCCTGGGGCTGCCTTACACTCCTTTTGGACTAACAAACGAATTCAGTAAAGGCAAGTGGATGCCACACTTGACTGACCGCACTTTCGCTTTACATCTGTACAGACTGGAATGATGAATAAGAGGAAGATCAACACGAAGAGGAGAAGTCACAAAACTTGCAAAGTAATAGTCTGAAATAGTTGGCATCACTTGTTAGCCTAATTTAAAGCATAATTTGGGTTTATTACTCACTCACTCACTTCATTATAGTTTTGGTCATCATCACTCTGCTCAGATATATTATACACATCAAGTTAACTGCTGACTATCTGGCAACACAGCAAATCACGATAAAGAATAATAAAACGGTCTGATGTTTAAACATTTATCACAAGTTATAAACTGACTTCTCGTTTCCATTTACAGTACCATACTGATCTTATTGGTTTTGATAATCGGGTTAAACTATTAGCTTGTCTAAAAGCTGACTGATTGTCTGACTGCTTGTGTTTCTTGATATGTCATGGTGTCCCACGACAAAGGGACAATGTCCCATGACAATTTATAATAGAAACAGTGGCCAAAGTTGTGATAAACCAGAATCATCCTATAGGGAACACATATACGTTTTGAGGAGATTATGTGCTCACAATATACTGTATACATTAGCACGACTGTGTAACACACATGAGCATAATACTATGTTGAGGTTGACCAGGTTAGGGAAAGTGTAAAATTGGACACTGTGTTTTTGCTGTGTTACCACTGACCCTCTAGGGTGCTGCACAACTTAAAAGAAACAGAGGCAACAATCACAATCATTTAAATATGTCATATTGTCATCCCGTAATGGTTAAATTGTCTGGTGATTTAAATAACAAATGTCGAGTTTAAAGGGTCACTCCATGGATTTTTACATGTCATAATTAGTTTGATAGTTATGGGGAGACCAAGTCAGTATTTAAAAATAGTCGAGAGTCAAACTCACACGTGAGCTGGCTGCTGTTTCACTAGCCTCTGTAACTCAGTGCATTAAGTAATGCCGGGTTCAGACTAGGCTTGTGCCGATTTCCGGTTTAACCGGTTCGGTCCGCATTGCATTGTAACATGCATTATGACAACTTAATAAGGTTTATGTTTGAGTATAAATAAAGTGGAGGAGCCTACAAGTGTTTTGTTTAGTTTGTCTCAGAGGCTGCAGAGGGACTCAGCAGCTCTGCTCAGCTGTTTGCTGCTGCTGCGAGAGATCAAATTTCATTAGGGGTGGGGAAAAGTGCGAGGGAGTCAGCAGTCATTCAGTTTGTTGCCCTAACCAAAGATACTGGATTACTACTGTACTATACAGTATTCTATACTGTACTGTTACTACTATTATAACTGGTTTATCCACTGTCTTTGCCCTAATGTCTTGGTGTCCTGCTTCTTCTTCTTCTTGTGTAACCTTGCGTATTGGCAGTTAATACAGCACCACCGCCACCTAGTGGATTGGAAGCGCATTACACCTATAATGGGCTTTTATTGGGAAAAATAGCTCAAATGCGACCCCCAGTGGTAAAATTAGGTATATAATTCGATCTATCGGTTCGGTTAGATATTTGGCTTTAAATCAAATGGGCTGTAAAATTTTCAAACCGGCACAAGCCTAGTTCAGACTACAAGGTATCGGTACAATTATAGCCCAACGCAGCCGTCCTACAGTGTCGGCTCGGATCATGAACGACAGTGAGTGTCATGCGTGATAATCAGTCGTTTTATCCCGTGTAGTGTGTCATAGCAGATGACAACGCTGCGTCAGGGATGCCTCGCGACATTTTTAAAAAAAGACTAGCATGCTTGATTTGATTTATTTGTTTTTTACCATCAGTTTGACTCATATGAACACAGAGTGATCTGCTGCGCAGACAACTGTATGATAACACCACAGCCTTTCTGATATTTTTGCTAAGCACTACCACGACAGAGTGCAAAAAGAAAAATGCTGGCATGAAACAGCAGAGGCACTTGAGCAACCTGGTCAATTCTGCAATTAGCATCAAGCTAGCAGAAAATGTTAATTCTTCATAATGGAGAAGGATATAAAGGAATACAATTTACAAATAGGGGCTGGGTCTTTACTTAACACAACTACAGAGGGTGCCAGCTTCATTTGAAACAAACAACATTAAGCACAGGCCTATATTTTTACACACAGGTCTTTATTTCTCATTCCCTCTATTTTTCGTTGTTATTTGTAATCTGCTTCTGTTTTTCCTGTTAAATTTAATGCATGATGCGGTCATTTCAAAATTAAAAGCCTCTTATCATTGTGGTGGAGAGAATCCCTTCATATTCTACAAAAGGCCTTTATTGCGAAACATTTGCAGGAAGTTGTTGTGGAGGATTCAGTGACTTGACTCCTACTATCTGGTGGCACTCATTACATTAATACAATAACAGTTTGGCTGGGACATGAACAGCCACAGTGAGTGAATTAATAATAGTAATTATAATAACAATACAAAAAGATGATTGGTCATGGACCAGTATGTAGTCTGTGATGTCTGTCGGCCAAGTAACGCAAGATTTTATGACTCCACAATGGCCTATTCAGACATGCTGACTGTCAGAAAAGATGTTGTGTACTCTGAACCTGGCATGAATCGTTTTTTTGTTTGTTTGTTTGTTTGTTTTATGCATTATTTTCTGAGAAAGTGAAAACGCTGCTAAAAACTGAAATATGAAATAAATGATATTGTGGGATTTTTAGGGTTCAAGCCCTGAAGGGGAGAACCCTACTGAGTTAGTGCTGGTTTGTTCTTCGGGTTCAAGCTCTGTTGTCACGATTGATGTTTTTGGAGCTTGAGCTATATTAGGGATAAAAAGTAAGGATATGAGCCTCTGCTGCTGTTTATGGAAATGTAATATCAAATAACTGGAGTGTCCCTTTAAATCACAAAAGATCCATAAAATGTAGGGAGGCCTTTGTCTAATGGTGCTATGCTAAGCCACACAGGCAGGGTTTGTATGTTTATGAAGAATTAGGACTTTTTTTACAAGACTTGATTGGCTTGTGAGATTCAGGGCTCTAGTTTCGCAGACCAGGCGAGGCGGGGGCACAGCGCACCTGCGCTTCGCCAGCTGGGTGTGGCCAGGCGGATTTTGCAAGTTTGGCAGACCGTGCGCCTGGCGCAGCTATTCCTCTTTCCCACCTCCGTCCCTCCTACCTGCGCAAGTCGGAAAGAGGGAGGAGAGAAGGCGTGGAGTGGGTTTTACACACATCACACCAATCAAATGAGCCCCTCTCCTCGCCCTTAAATGCGCCGCGCGAAGGCGTAATGAGAGTTTACTCAATTCGCCATGGCAGAAGAGAGCAACAGCATCAGACAGCCAAACTTCTCCCAGGAGAAAACTGATGTTTTGGTCTGGGAGGTCCAAGCTCGCAGTGTCCGAATATATGGAACTGCGAGCAGACCTCCACGGGCTGATGATGCAAAGATAGCCTGGGAGGAGGTCACCACAACTGTAAATCAATGTTGCGTTTCTCTCATGCACGCACGCTCTCTCTTTCTCTCTCGCAGTCTCACTCTGTTTCTTTTCTTTTAACTTTTGTAAGATGACAGATGCTGAATATATACTCCCTATCTGATGCTGTGGCTGTTTGCGGTTGGCTGAGAGGGATGTGAACTAATTAGTTTGCAGCTGTGTTAATCAAATCAGGTTGGGTTTCCATTACGCGTGCCAAACGTGCCAAACGGTGCCAAACGGTGCCAATCCCCTTTGATTTTGGTGACGTGTGCGCACTGTCCGCCGGTCAGCCAAACTTCGGCTTACACCGGCTGCGCTCCGCCTGTGTTGACAGTAGACCTGGTTTCAGCTGGCGAGCTTTTAGCCTTTTGGCATGAAACTGTCAATGCGCCAAGCTGGATCTGTGGACACCTCCCCCTGCAGCGCCGCCACACCCATGTCAACACACCTCGGTCTGCCAAACTACCAAACTGAGCGCGCCTCGGGTTGCACTGCTCAAAAACTAGCTCTGCGCGGGGTTCGCGACCCTGCGCCACCCTGCACTGCGCTGGGAAACTAGAGCCCTCAGTGTCTGAGTGTACGTAATGAGCAGCCATGCTCAGACAATCTGTAGCCATTCAGCCTTTACAGTAGCAGCTTGATTGTATGTTACTGTGATAGCATGTCTTCACACACATACATGCACACACATTTTATGTCACGACTCATGGCAATATGAACTATAACATCCAGACACCATTGCCTTTATTCATTAATGGGCCTTGTTTGCTTTGCCATTCTCAACCATTAGTTTGGAACAAGCTGAGGTGTTCTTGTTGCTGTTCATTGAATCCATCATGTATCTGCATAGACAGCATTATAATCTGACATGATTGTCAGTTGCATGTTATGATGTGCCTATGCTTAAAGTAAACCGCAGAAGAGCCATTTAGCACAATGCTGAGTTCTACATCAGCCCCCCAGTTCTCTTTACCTTAGATTTTTGGGACAAATGAACACTTTATGGATGGGAAAATGGCACAGTATGCTTCTCTAGAGGCAGCAGGGTTAAATAACTGTGCTTATTCCTTTTCACTGATTCACCGTTTCTCTGGTTTGCTATAGGAAAAACAGTAAAGGTGGTGGCAGGGGTCACTGTGTTAGTCTACAGATGACTGACATGTTTGACTCCAAATCTAGTGAAATAACCTTGGGTTTAATATGCTGTATAACAATGAGGTGAAGTAAAGGAAACGGTTCACACCACAAAGTGGAGAAGAGTGAAACGTCATACCCAATGTCCACTGGATATGGTTGCTTCACATTTCAGCTTCCTACACCACCACTCCTCCCACCTGTTCACAGTATTTGACTAAAAAAATATATGCATCTTAAAATCAGTTTGGGCCACTCTAGCTAGTAGCTACTTTATAGTAGGCTGTACATAATCCTATACAGTGAGGTGATAGTTTTTCTATGGCAGGCTACTACTAGGTTTAGTACAACAATAATGATCTTATGAGAAAGAGAGGAGGGAGAGAGATTTTCTATTATAAGGACTCTAGAAACTCATTTTCACTGAGACATATTGAGATGAGGGGTAAAAAACATACATACTCATTGTCACATGGCTGAGATTTTTTTTTAAAAACAAATGAATCTAATGTATTCTGGAGAAAATGTTTTCTTTTTGACATCTTTCTTTCCCTCATCTGTCACTTTCTGACTTGTTTTTTCTGTAGGGGGGGGATCAAGGAGGTTGATTAGACCTTATTGATTACATTACATTATAATGCTTGAAGATAATTTGGAATGAAGGTTTTGAATTATTGCATGTGATTATTATCAAATTCTAGGCTAGCAAGAGTAATGCAACAACAACAAATAAATTAGTAGATGACACAAACAGGGCGGCACGGTGGTATGGTGGTTAGCACTCTCGCCTCACAGCAAGAGGGTTGCCGGTTCGATCCCGGGCGTGAGAGCCCTTCTGTGCGGAGTTTGCATGTTCTCCCCGTGTCAGCGTGGGTTCTCTCCGGGCACTCCGGCTTCCTCCCACAGTCCAAAGACATGCAGATTGGGGACTAGGTTAATTGATAACTCTAAATTGTCCGTAGGTGTGAATGTGAGCATGAGTGGTTGTTTGTCTCTATGTGTCAGCCCTGCGATAGTCTGGCGACCTGTCCAGGGTGTACCCTGCCTCTCGCCCGATGTCAGCTGGGATAGGCTCCAGCCCCCCCGCGACCCTCAAGAGGATGAAGCGGTTAGAAGATGAATGAATGAATGAATGAATGACACAAACATGTGAGGTCATGTACTCTTCAAATAAGTGAATAAATCACTGCATAATGTAACAACATACAACACATTATTCTGATATTTAATCTCTCATTTCTGTGCCCCGGAAGTTATTCAGCCTAGCACATACTTAATTTACTGTCTAATACTGATAGTAGGCTGTTGTTTATTATGGCTGCCTTGGAGTCCCAAGGATTATGCACTTGTTGCCGCGACGTAAAACATAACTTTGACTCTGTAACATCACCATTGCTCTCGAAAGCTCTGGTAGATCTACAGTGATCCGATTCACAGCTTCCGATTGGAATTTCTTGGTCCACCTTAAATGTCGCATAACGGCTGTAGATGGCGGTATTCAGTCATTTTCAAGCTAATTCATGAACTGAAAAATTGAACAAATACAGGGAAAATTTAATGAGAATGATCAGTAGAGTGCAATTGTCCTAAATTTTGAGCATTTTAACTGTAGCATATTTTTCTTATTGTCCTTACTCATGGTAAACTGCTTTTCAGTCTTGCTATTTCTGCCTATTTGCTGTGGTCTTGTTTGCTCTGTATTAAAAACTCTTAGGAAACTAATACTCCAGTATGACTGGAGATGTCAAAGGTTATCATAATCCTGATTTTTATTCATTTTACTGTGGTATTTCTTCTTAATGATCTCAATGTTAATTGAGATCATTAAGAATTGATCTCAATTAAGAAATGGTCCAGATCACAAACCACTATACTTAGACCTGTCAAATCTGGACTAGATTAACATAGAGACTCCAGAGACTCGTTAAAACACAGTTTCAGATTTGTGAAACCTTTACTCTATTTGTCAAAATGGCAGTGTTAATTATTTATAGTATTGCCACAACCCAGCCGTTGTTATCTGAAATTTAAAGTTTAAAGTAGAAGAGGCTGACATGAATGGGTTTTCCCACTTGCTGCTCATGATTGTGGTTTCACCAGTCTATCTATAGTGGTTTGTGATCTTGTGACGACCCCCTCTGCCCTGCCTGCCTTGTAGTGTTCTCCCTTGCAGGTAGCAGTGGATGTGGCCAAGGGTAATCAGGGAAGTGGCAACACTTGAGCTCAGTGAGCCTTTAAAATCGCTGGCTGCTCACTGCTCTTTCTCTTCTCTTCTCCTTCCTGAGGCAGCATTTAGTTTTGGGTTTGGTTTTGTCGTAGTTTCTACACCCTACAACATCACACACATACATTGTTTCACTCATGCCCTCACCTGCACCACTGGCTTTACTGATTGCACACTCCATGTTTAGTTAGGTTGTTTTTCTTATGTTTATTCTTGAGTAAATAAAATCCTTCGATTGGCTTTCTTTGTGTATGCGTCTCCCTCTGTGTCATGGCCATGCGGCCCGGTTCGTGACAAGTGGGGGCTCAAATTTGATTGGTTTGAGGCTTTTGCTTGGTGCCCTTATTGATTTAGGGTTTTGTTTGTTGGTGCATGGGGTTGCCTCAGGCGTAGGGTATAGTGATAGTGATATCCATTGTACCTTGTGTTTGGGAGATGCATTTTGAATAGGAAAGTTCATTTTGTTTTTTGATTTGGTTGTTGATTCGGTTTGAGGAGTTTGATCCTGCGCTCAGCGTGTTGACTGAGAGGGCAGGTGTGGGCTATCAGCAGTGTGGCGGGGTCCTCTAGTGTACTGAGTGTTGTTTTTGTAGAGTTTCCCTTGATGGGTATAGCAACATGGTCCTTTTGGGCTCGTTTTTTTGAGTTACCAGCTTGGCTGGGGGCTTTGCCAGGCTACTGGTTTGAGTGTTTAAATATCCCACCGCTAATCTGCATGAAGACTAGGGTTCAGTGAGATTAGGTTAGTTTGGTATAGGCAGTCTAGATAGAGGGGAACTTCACATTAACTTGGGGGGACACTAGTAGTGTCTCTTTTGTGCACTAGTTGGCCTGGGCAGCACTGTGTGTGGCTCTGTTGTCCTGTTTTCTTTTGCTGGGCTTAAGACAGTGTTTACTGTAGGATGGCAGGGATAGAGGAATTTCTAGCTCCCCCCAAATGATGGTTTTTTGGATCGCTGCACTAAGGATCAGCTGACGAAAATTGCAGAAGAGTATGAAATTGATCTGAGTGATCTTAGTGATAAAAATAAGGACAGTGTGAAGGCTATGCTTAAAGCCTCAGTGTGTAAAAATGGTGAGTAACAGTGACATCAGCGGTCAAATTCTAGATTGCAGCGCTCATTCGCACTTGCTCGCTCACCCCTCCCGTCGGGTAAGTGACGGTGGCCTAGTAGGACAAAAAGTCTTGCACTAGTTTTTCAAGTTTTTCAGGAGTATCTAGCGACGAGGTGAATATTTATTTAGGAATCTAAATCATGTTACGATATGTTATAGCTTACCAGTGAGATATAGGTTATCTGTGAGATATATGTTAGGAGTGTTTTATTTCTAATTGTTTTGGTAACACGAGCAAACATTAGCACAGTAATGCTAAAATAACACACATTATGTGATAGTCATGGCACAGTGCGGCAAATATAGGTTGGTACGATTATAATATATGTGTTTCCAGAGTGTTCTTCCACAGGACACAGGGAGAGGAGGAAGAGGGAGAGGGAGAGGAGGAAGACCAGGGAGAGGAAGGGGGCGAGGGGATAGAGGCGGTGCAGGAACGGCCTGGCGAGGAGTTAAAGTTAAAGTCCCACTGATTGTCGCACATCTGAGTGTGTGAAATTTGCTCTCCGCATTTGACCCATCCCCTGAGGGAGCAGTGAGCAGCAGCGGTGCCGCGCTCGGGAATAGCATAGAGAAGGTGTCTCGGCTACCCAGAGGGAAGAGGAGGAGGAGAAGGTGGCAGCCTTTGCAGCAGCGCGAGAGGAATCAACAGATTAGGCTGTAGGCTAGGCTAACCATTTAGCTGTAGCTCTGGGATAATGTTAGCCAAGGCTAGGATAACATTAGCACGTAAACGTAGCCGTCACTTGAACTTAGACGAGAGGGAAAAGTAGTTGCAAACATGAAGCCAAAATGATTTTAAAATATCAGATTGAATTACCTGTCTAGCAGAAAGCAGGCAACCTTTGCATCCCTTGTGAAATCCTTCTCCTTCAGGAGTTCTTTCCACCACTGGAATAAGCAATGCCGTTATTCACTCGCTCTTTGTCCTGTCCTCACCCTCTAAAGCACTATTTGGACGGGATTAGTTTTACCTGGGCACGTGGGGTAATGTCACTTTACCACAGGACGATTAGTTTTACCTGGGC
>NC_065506.1:2419064-2435209 GCF_006386435.1 Epinephelus moara | reverse complement strand
TGGTGTCTCATTCTGGTAACGTTTCATCTCTTCTTCAAAAAGGGTAGGCAGGGAGGCAGCAGGTGCAACACTCTCCCTGTATGTCTCCCCGAACAGGTCACACATCGCGGACAGCGCAGTGGGTGGTGTTGGTGCAGCGGGCTCCTCCGTCGGCGCCTCTCCCTCCCGCTGCGTCCCTCTCTGGCCTGGCTCGTGCGCGAGCCATCTCCGCCCGAATGGGATTTGCCGTGATATACAACATTATTGATAGTATTAATTAATTATTAATGATATTCGAATGATCAAATTTAGGTTCGAACTTATAAAAAAATAAATATATTTGAATATATTTCTAACTTCGATTTTTTTTTGACAGCCCTAACACAAATGTTTACTGCTGGTCTATTCGCACGGGATCAGTGTTACCTGAGGTAATTGTCCTGGACCCTTTTACAGAAGGTAAAAGTCGCGGTAATCTTTACTGACATCATACGGTAATGATTACTGACATGGTACATTCGGACGGGACTAAAATCTCTGGTAATTATTACTTTACCCCTCGTCCCTATGTAAAACTAATCCCGTCCGAATAGGGCTTTAGGGGGCAAAACATATGTGTGGTCCTCCATTTAAAGTGCAACAGAATCATAAAAGTACAAAGCAGGTTCACGCAGAAGCGCCCTGGATTGATCTTCACCTTAACCGTCTCCAGTGACGGCAAGTTCTAGGTAAATGCGAAAGGCGAAGTGCGTATATCCCTTTCGGCCACTGTATTCAAATATGGCAACTCAAGAGGGCAGCCTCCAGCAGACCGCGCCCTTCCTGTCTATATATAGAGAAATCATTCTAAGCCTATGAGAAAGCTTCCATTTGTATGTGAATTGCATTACACTTTAGTAAATATATATTTATGAAAGCAATAGTTGATATTTGCTAATAAACAACCACGTAAATTACACATTGTAACTTTAAGCTGCAGTTAGTTGAGAAAGGGGTGTTGGGTGCAAAGAAAGAGGGACTTGGTCATGCACTAGCAGCACAGTCACTTTAAGTTCCAGCGGGAATTTTGACTTTTGAGCAGCAAAAGGAGTCGCTTTTGTTGCAATTGTTTCATGAGAAGGAGAGGCAAAAGGCTGAGACAGAAAGGCATAGATTGGAGGTGGAAAAGCAGGTCACAATTGGACGGTTGCGGCGTGAGACAGAGCAGGCAAAGATAACACTGCAGACTGCTAGGTTGGGTTTAGTCAGAGATGATAAGCTTTCTGGGGATGTCTTGCAAAGGGAGGAAGGTTCATCTTCGCTCTCTGGGGCTCCTGATGTTGTGAGGAATTTGCAGCTTTTGCCAAAGTTCAATGAGAAGGATCCAGATGTTTTTTTCTCTGTTTGAGCGGGTTGCACAGGCAGGGGGTTGGTCAGACTCTGAGCAAATGTTGCTGTTGCAGTGTGTGTTGTCTGTGAAGGCACAGGAGGCTTATGCATCTTTAAGTAATGACAATCTAACTTATAAGTCAGTCAAGGCTGCTGTACTAAAGGCGTATGAGTTAGTCCTGGAAGCCTATCGCCAGCTAACCAGTCGCATTTGGAGTTTGCGAGGGAGCTGACTACCCATTTCAGTCGTTGGTGTATGTCCTCTGATGTTGAAGATTTTGAGAGTTTGTGTGATTTGATCATCTTGGAGCAGTTTAAGAACTCTCTGCCCAGTCTGGTGGCTACACATCTTACTGAGCGTAAGGTTAAAACTGTGGCTGAGGCTGCGGAACTGGGGGATGAATATGTCCTCCATTCATAAAAGCCAGTACAGTGAGCCTGTGCGGGAGCCTGTGAGGCACAAGGATACTAGTGGTAGGTCGTCTGTTCGCTTTGGGGCTTCTTCGGGTAAGGGGGGAAAAGGTATGCACTTACTGCCATGAGCCAGGCCACTGGAAGTCAGACTGCCCAATGCTTAGGGCTAGGAAGCAGCACGCAGGAAGCGGCCGTCTAAAACCTGCAGCCCTGGCTGCAAGTGTTCCTGGTCCTGTGGATGTGGGACTGTGTCAAGTTGGGCAGGGAGAATTTGGTGTGGCTGATGACCCCAGTGTGTCATATCGGCCTTTTGTCTCTGATGGGTTTGTAACACAGGCTGGTAGTGAAACTAAGATTCCCGTTTAGATCTTGAGAGATACTGTGCTGTTAATTCTTATGTTGTGGAATCTGTTTTGCCATTTTCAGAGAAAACTGATACTGGGGATAGGATCCTTATGCGAGGAATGGGGTTGGGGTTGGTACCTGTCTCAGTACATAAGATGACCTTAGACTGTGGCTTGGTGCAGGGCAAGGTGCCTATTGCTGTGAGACCAGCATTACCAGTTGAAGGGATTGATATCATTCTGGGTAACGATTTGGCTGGCAGTCGTGTTTGGGCGAGTGAGTCACCGCCTCCAGTGGTCACTACTTCTCCTTTGAGTTCAGAGCAACTTGATAAAAGTGCTGTGTGTTTTCCTAAAGTTTTTCCAGCATGTGTGGTTACACGGGCAATGAGTCGGGCTGAGTCGAAGGAGGGGGAAGGGGAGGTGGAGACTGCGTTGCCATGTTTGCCTGATTTCCCTTTGTCTGTGTCTCACAGTGACCTGCAGAGTGAGCAGAGAGCTGATCCGTATTTGAAAGAGCTGTTTGGGTCTGTGTTGTCAGCCAGTGAGGTGAAAAATGTTGCCAGTGGTTACTTTATTCAGGATGGTATTTTCCTGAGGACGTGGTTGCCCCATGGTGAGGATTTTGTTGGTGACCCCATTTTTCAAGTAGTTCCATCCAAGTTGCGTAGCCATGTGTTGGAGCTTGCTCATGACAGGTCGGGGCCCTTTGGGGTCCCGAAGACCTATGACATGATTTTACGCCTTTTTTTTTTTTGGCCTCGACTGAAGAAGGACGTTTCTCTGCACATTAAGAACTGTGGTTCTTTTCAGCTAACTGGTAAGCTGAACCAGGTCATTGAACCAGCTCAGTTACAGCCGATTCCAGCTGTTAGTCAACCATTTGAGTACTTAATCAGGGATCTAACTTTTCTTCCCATCTGATGGCCCAAGTGTTGAAACTGTTAGGGATCAGGCATAATCAGTCAACAGCTTATCATGCTCAGAGTCAAGGGGCTCTGGAGCGTTTCCACCAAACTCAAGTCTCTTTTGGAGGCATATTGTGTTGAGCTGGTTGTGGACTGGGAGGAGGGGCTACCCTGGCTGCTTTTGACTGCGCGGGGGGTAGTGCAAAAAGTACAGGGTTTAATCCAAATGATTTAGTGTTTGGCCACACTGTCCTTCCTGAGGCAGCATTTGGTTTTGGGTTTGGTTTTGTCTTAGTTTCCTACACGTAAAAGTGCACACAATTCCGTGTCCTCTCACCGCGGATGCTGTGATTTGATGGCCTGGTACTCATTGTAGCCCACTCTTATAAGACCCAACAAGAATGATAATAATAATAATAATAAGTTACTGTGGACCTATATGCCATGCCTTTTAATAAAATTACCAGAAGAGTTAGCTGAAAAACAGGTAATGTCAGCCTGAATTACTCACGTGCGTCCCCGGTGAAAATCACTGACATGCATGGGGAATACAACTTCAACTGTTTCAAACTGATGCCTCCAATGGCATATCATAACACTGCAAAAGGTGCTGTCCGGCCTTGTTACCAACTGATGCTGCCCGTCACAAACAGATGGCTTATGGCGTCAGTGTCTGATGTCGAAATCACTTACAAAGAGATTAAAGATTAAAGTTCCACTGATTGTCACACATCTGAGTGTGTGAAATTTGTTCTCTGTGTTTGACCCATTCCCTGAGGGGGCGGTGAGCAGTGGTGGTGCCATGCTTGGGAATCGTGTGGTGATCTAACCCCCCAATTCCAACCCCTGATGCTGAGTGCCAAGCAGAAAGGCAATGGGTCCCATTTTTATGGTCTTTAGTATGACCCGGCCGGGGATTGAGCCCACGACCTCCCAGTCTCAGGGCGGACACTCTACCACTAGGCCACTGAGCTGGCGCTATTTGATGACTGCGGAATGAGAATAGGCTGAATAAAACAATGTTGTACCTGGGGTAGCCAGGTACAACCTAAAAATGTCTATGCATCTGAATAAACTGCAAACATGTGCTATGCTAGGTAGTGCTATATGCTTGCTAGATACATGTCTGCTGAAGAACAAACACTGATATTGGAACACTTGCAATGGACATTGAAACTGACACTGAGTTGCATCATATCATAAACAAAACACAGCCAGATTCAATGGATGTAAGAACACAAGAGCCTTTATTCAGTGTTGCATCTATAGACTTTGCTAAGCCTCTGAACAACCACCAGGGAAAATTAGCAATCAGATGAATGAATGGATGAATGAGTGAGTGAGGACCCTTTTGGATCCTTGAAGTGCCTCACATTTAAAAAAGACTGGACAGCAGCACAATAAAGATGATTGTGACTTACAAAACTACCATTAGTAACTGTCTTTTATTTGCTTTATCGTTGAACACAAATGAAACTGGAAGCTAATCTCACATTATTTTAGACATATTAATTGGGTTACACCAAAAGCCTGATGAAATTTCATTTAGCACTTCTCCATGGGGAAGCATCTGCCAGCCCAAAGCCCTTTTTCATCAACTTCCGTCTCACATAATAGGCTAAATGGTACAGAGATGAAAATCTCTAATCATGCTTAGAGTCAAGGGCATATTCTGCACATTCAACCATCCACAGGGCTTTGAAGGTCAAGTTCAAGGTACATCAGTATATTATGATAATGAGGCTGGCTCTACATTGTGAGAATGTCAAACAGTGATTTAATTTGCCTTGACAGTTAAATTGTGTCTTGTTTCTCACTTGCTGTTAACCTTGGCTCTGTGCTGGCAGCCTCCTGTCTGCTTCAGCCCTGTTTCTATATAAAGGTCAGCCTGCCTCTCATGTTGAGGATGTCTATGGGGGCACAGGGCACCGTTTTAGACATTAAGTATGCAACTGGGTGTGTGAGCGCCTCCTGCTAATATCTCTCTGCCATTTACATCTTGCTACAAATTCTGCACCAAGTCCTGATTGTCTCTGTGTGTATTAGGGGCAAGCAGGTGTCCCTTATTACACTGCCAGTGTAATAAGAAAAGAATTATACACAGTTATGCAGAAAGCCATGGAGAGAGCAATAGGGAACTGGACTATTGCCATTTATGGAGAAAGCTAGAGTCAGAGGCAGTTCTAGGCCAGTTTCAATGGGGGGGCCAAGCTAGGCCCAGTCCTTTTGATACAGGGGCACATACAAGTAGGGTCAAATATCTAAGTCTGAACAATATATAAAAATATAGATATAGATATAGATATTGATATATATATATATATATATATATATATATATATATATATATTGTTACAAACCCTGTAGGGCGGTCTGAGGGGATGCTCCCCCGAGAGAAAATTTTGTATATATTTGATTTAAAGGCAGAATATGCCTAGATTTCAACATCTTTGTGCTTTATATGTGTAAAATATGTTCTATTTTTACTGATAAAAACACTAGTGGTATGGTATGGTTGAGGGTTACATTTAAAATACGGCTAAGGATTAGTGGTTAAACATTTCAGTAATCAAAAGAAAAATGACTGACGTACTGATGGAGGGCTATTTTACTATCTAAAATTATGTGCAGACAAAATATTCTTTTAAAACTCTCACTCACAAACACAGTTACAGATACGCAAAACAATACAAAATACGCAATACGAAAAGAAAGAATTTCACACAAACAGACACAAATTACTGCTTTCCTCCTTCCCTCCCTCACGATTTGCAAGTATGGCACCCTGAATCAGAGCATTTAATTTTATGCGGCTTCGAAAAGAAGATTTCAAAGGGGGGGCCGGACTCAGAGTTGCGGGGGCACTGGCCCCTGCTGGCCCCCTCCTAAAACCGCCATTGGGCTGGGTTAAAATAATCGATTCATTCGATTAAATTGATCTTCACTGGAATGACCCAATATCGATTCGTAAATTCCGAGATCGATCTTTTAATAATCACTTTGCCCTTTAACCTGTTATTCTCGCCGGCAGCGCTAAGCTATGAATAACCGTAGTATTGAGAAGCTCAGACGTTATCAGCTCTTCTGTAGCTGTTAGTTTACTTTTTTATATTTGGGTGTAATTTATTATCATACTGCAGCGTCTCTTCCTGCTGTCTGTGCATTCTGGCTGCTGCGCCACTTTTACGCACACACATAGACTGTGGAAGCATAAATTCAAAGGTCTGAAGCCGGGCCAGAAAGCTCGCGATCTCGTTCCCATCTTCTGGAACGGATTTCCTTTGTTTTCCATTAGATATCAAAAACTCACATACTCAGAGGTAAAAAAAATCACTGGAGACACGTAGAATCAGATGCAACTGAGTTTAATGTGCTTGCAGGCAACAAACACATCACAACTCAATGAGTCAAACTCCGGAGCAAGACTGGAATTTCTTTGTTTGCTCACTCGTATTTATTGTGAAGATTTTCTGCTGAGTCGTCTCTTTCTTAATCCTTCCCACTTGGCTCTGATCGTAACGATATCACACTTCTGCTGAGTTCCCACTTTTTTCCTTTCATCCTACCACCATAACGGTGTCATATTTCTGCTGAGTCTTCACTTTTTCTCCTTTCATCCTAAACCCCGCCTCTTTACTTGTACTCGTAATGTTTTCCTGGGCAATCTAAGACCGCCTCCTCTTATCAGGGTCATATCAGGACAAGCTGTGGGCAATCTAAGACCGCCTCCTCTTATCAGGGTCATATCAGGACAAGCTGTAATTCCCCTAACTTTTCACCAGTGCTTCTGAGCCCATCCTCATGCTATTTTTAGAAATGATGCCTAGGTACTTCTCCACCACAATACTTAAGTGCTCAGTGAGTGTGTGTGTCATAAGAATACATAAAATAATACCCCAGTGTGTGACTTCTCAGTGCACAGAGTACATTGCTTCAACACGTGTCTTTAAAGTTCAACTTAAAGGTACAGTATACACACTTCAGTAAACATTACACTACAAGACACAGACACAAACACGGAGTAAAAATGCCGCGGTGGAGACAGAGTGAGCTGATGACAACTATGCTTGTTATTGTGAGTGCAATAAAACCTAAAGTTAATACTTTATCAATACAGCTGATCAGCAACATGTAAATACGTAGAAAAGTGATATTTCAGTCTGCTCTGTCCGCAGTCTGTCATCCACCACCACTAATATTATGTTATAAACAAGCACAGAGCACTTTCCATCCAATAGCAAATTGTTACTAACAAACTGAAACAACTGCTCATGTGAAATGGTAGCTCCGTGTGTCTCGTATCTTAAAACTGATGTGACCTGCAGGCAGTGCCTTACCAAAAAGTAGTATACTATAACTTTTTTAAACTAAAACTTAAGTTAGTATACTTTCAGTTTACTTTGAATGTACTATCAGCTGGCTTGTGGGTGTATACTTGTATAGCTATATAACATTAACTATTCCTCAAAAAAGAATTAGAGTTGTTGTTTTTGTACAAAAGTGTGTTTGTAGATATGGGAAAGTATATATGTTCAGATGAAAAAAAGTCCCAAGTTCAGATGTTTAGTTCAGAAAAATAAAGTTTATTGTTTTGAATAATGAAAAGGTCTGAGATGTCTTTCTACATTTACTCGAGTGTCTTCAAGGTTAAAGGGGGGGGCATATGGAGGGGGTATTGAAAATATTTTTCAATAATCATCTGTGTGAAGGAGTGAACATCCAACGTCAGAGTTAATTACTAACGAGCAGAACCTTAGGGCCGGGCTCCACCAGCTGCAAACGTAAGCGTCATGTCAGCGTAGCGTCGCAGCATATTCATTTGGGCTCCACTGACTAAGCGACACGTAGAGAAGCCAGCGGGGTTGTTTACCGTTTGCTGAGCCGAGAGGCTGCATGTAGGCTGCATGAAATGTTAAAGTATTTTCCACCTAAGTTATTACATATATTTGAGTTATCTACAAGTTTACTGTACTGTTTGTTACCTACTCGCTTTCAAATGTCCGCCACGGACATTTATACAATGTCACGGATAAACATGGGTAAATGCATGAAAAAAAATCATCACATCACCTCTGATAATGGTTTATTCATTTAAAAACACATTGTGCTCGTTTAGCACACTATTTCATGTAGTTTTTATCTGCTGGAGGGTCGCGTAGGGGAGCATAGCGCGACAAAAATAGAAGAGCCGCGTAAAATAGAGAGTTGTCGCACGACAGACGGGGGTTGTCGCGCCGCTCCCGTTGCCAGTGCAGCCGCTGTAATTGATTAACAGGGGGTCGAGCTGCTACGGGACTTGCGCTGCAGTTAACACTACTAACAGCGTGAGTTAATGTCTCTGCACATGTTGAGCTTCCAGCTATGTTAATACAGACACAGGCTAATATAACATGATGAGTTAGAGTTGTTCGGACCACTTTTGGACTTGTTTGCCCACATATTTGTACTGAGAGGTCTTACTTTCGTCTTTGGATCCGTTCTGCTACTACGTCTGCTTCTTCTTCTTCTGGCGGACCAGGTGCGTTAAGTGCGTCTTTACGATGCATGCCGCCACCTATTGCACCGGAATTGTAACGACAAGCTACATTCACAGACAGTGAGTCCCATTATAATGTGTTTATGAGCGAGGTCGAACAGGTAGCGCCAAAAGCAGAAAAATCTATATGTGGCAGAGATAATTTATTCGTGACGCACCGCCACAGATAAATGAATGTATGGGAAACACTGGCATTCAGACGGCAACAGATGATACACTTGGCTAGCACTCTCCTCATGGCTGAACTCACACCAGCTATCCAGTGTCTCTCTCTCAGCTTAGACAGCATATGGTTAGGGCCACCATGTCCCACTTCCCGATGTACATGTCTAAGTAAGAGCTCTGAGATGTGGAGATCTTTCGTTAGGATTATAGGATGTTTCTCTTCCACAGGCATAGACGATCTACTGAGCCGACCACCAACTCTCAGGATTCCATCTTGCAGCTGTGGACAGACCTTATGGAGGTGACTGGACCTTTTAACAGGCTGTCCTTTCCCCAGACTGGTTAGCTTATCAGGAAATCTCTTTCCCTGGCAGAACTTGATGATGGCTAGCTCAGCCTGGTCCAGGTCTTTCACTCTGAGGCTCCTGTGCACCGGTGTCCTCATCTTTCATGTGCCTTTCCACAGATGATTCCTGTTGTTTCTTGTTGATGTTAGACTGCGCAAAGGTCAGATGTAACTGTCTTCCCTTCTTTACACAGGACATGAGCCAGCTTTTAACCCTATGGGCCCTAGGCCTGTTTTTGGGGTATTTTTACTGCTTTTACTTTTAAGCTCATATCACAGTCATGATAAAGGCTACATACACATCTGGGCAATCCAGATTGGCCATCATTCCATGTCCTTCTATGTGCCTGTATTTTATATCAATGAAAAAAACAAATCTGTGTTACTAAATTCTTGCATTTTTACATGTATCTCACCATAGCAAGTTGGAAGTTGACATATTCTGCCATATATGAAGAGGGGAGACTCTGGAATCTGGCAATATAAGAACCATGATGGTGGGACATTCTGTCACTTCACAGTTGTCCAAAACATGTGGTTTGTGCCAGACGGACATGATTGCCAGTATTTTTTCATTATTGCAAGAAATTCCATTGACTCATTCACAAGTCAAAAAATGTGTTTTATCTGAAAGAAACATGCAATATTTACATCTAAGATAATAGAAAAAGAGTCAACCAAGTGCAATGATGTCCTCCAAGATAATATTTGCCACTTTGTTTGCTCCGTGCTGCTCTTTGATCTGACCTGAACGTTCTTTTGTTGTCATTTTTCAGTTTCAAGGTGAAGTGTCAACTGGACAATATGGAGATATTTGCATGTTGAAAGCTGGACTACAAATGTGGACAGACAGGGAGAAACACACGCAAGCCTAAGACATGGTAAGATACGATATTCCTCACTATATGAAGTGACTGATAACAAGATCTGTATAATGGATTATAAAGAAATTCGTCAGGTTTTTATTTTGTGGGCAATTGATCTGTATTTACAATGTGATGGGATGACAGTATCACTGGAAAGCTCTGGTCCTGCGCTTTCATGTGATATGCGTGGCATTTCTGTGCGAGCCTGCGTTCGCGAGTAATCCATCCAAGAGTAATGTGTGTGCAAAGCTGTATGAAAGCTCTGTTATACATAATTTTAGTGTAACTTTTTCATTTTTTTTCGCTGTGAAAACATTGGACTACCGACAAGTGCGTGGTCTTCTTGGAAAGCTACGGTTCCGCCTCTGGCTATGACACACGGTCGCGGAGAAAATCCATAGAGAAGAACAGGTGTGACGCACTATGCATCGTTTGGGCCCATAGGGTTAATCCTCAAGAGCCACGCCACTGATTTCTTTAGACTTGTCCAAGAGGAAAAGTACTCGATCAGGCGGGTTACAGGTTCTTCCCTGGCCTGGACAACATTCACTGCAACTCTTCTGACTTCAGGGTCGCCAAGTGAAAGGTAATTGAGGTCTTCCTGGTCAACAAGAAAGTGAGGCCCTGACACCCATGTAGCATCTGCGATGAACACATCAACTTTCACACGTCTGGAGGCTATATCTGCTGGATCGCTGCTGGTGTCCACGTACCTCCATTGAGCAGAACAGGAAACCTTGAGAATTTCTGAGACCCAGTTTGCAACAAAGACTTTAAACCATGAAGTCTCAATCCTAATGTATTTCAGAACAGATGTGCTGTCCGTCCAGAACACCGAGTCCAAAAGATCCATCTGTAACTCTTTCCTCCACAGCATGTCAATGCGGCTGGCCATAGTTGCAACGATAAGCTCCATCCTGGTGATTGTAACACATTTCAAAGGAGCTACTCAAGCCTTTCCCATCACAAAAGCACTTTGTACTTCCGAGTTCTTGCTTTTCAACAGCAGGTAAGTCACTGTTCCATATCCACAGAAATGATGTAACTGGGCTAAAGTAACTTCTCCAAACCCTGGTGGCTTCATAAATCTGTCCAACAGATGCAGCTGCTGCAGCCACTCCAACCATTCTTTAGAGACTGACTCAGGCACAGTATCATCCCAGCCTATCCCTCTCCTGCACAGGTCTCTCAGGATCTTCTTTGCTGTTAAAACTACAGGGCTCAGAATTCCAAGGAGATCGACGGTCAAGAGGATTCCTCTTCTGGTAAGTGGTCTATCTTTAAGTACCATTTTGAACTTAAAGGAGTCCAATTTAATGTTCCATTCCACACCCAGCACTCTCTCTACAGGTAGCGAGTCCAGCTCCATGTCCAATCCTTCAATGCCTTTTGCTCTGTGATTCTCTGGGATGACTTCCAGCACTCCAGACCTGTTACTCAACCAGTTTGTAAGAGAAAATCCACCCTTGGGACACAAAGAGACCAGGTTCCTCTAAGCAACACTGCTTCCTTCTCCGTGGCCACCGACACGAGGCAATCACATAAAAACAGCGCAATAGTTTGTCCACTGTTTCCTTACGGTAGCGATGCCCGTGGTCCTCTGCACACTTTCTGAGAGCGAAATTAGCACAACTGGGAGATGATGTTGCCCCAAACAAATGCACCTTCATCCGATGCTCAGCAGGTAGTTGCTGCATATCCCCCTTTGGCCACCAGAGGAACCTGAGGAGGTCTCTGTCGTCAGGAGGGACCTGGACCTGGTGGAACATGGATTCAATGTCAGCCATGATCACAATTGGTTCCTTCCTAAATCGGGTCACCACTCCAATCAGAGAGGTGGTAAGATCAGGGCCCTGTAGAAGTTGAGCAGTCAGTGATGCTCCTTGATATCTTGCTCCACAGTCAAACACAACTCTGATCTTTCTTTTGGTGGGATGGTAAACTCTGTGGTGTGGTATGTACCATACTTTTCCATCGCCACGGTCCACCTCCTCTTCGGGCACCTTCTCAGCATAGCCTTTAGCCAGAAGGTCATTTATAAAGGTGTTATATTCAGTATGAAATGTTGAGTCCTTCTTAAACCTTCTTTTCAAATAACACTAGCATTTCTCAACAATTCTCTTGTTGTTTGGCATGCTGATGTCAATGTTCCTTAAAGGTAACACAATCTGGTAATGCCCCTCCACCTGTTTTGCTGAGTTGATGACAAACTTCAGGAACCTTTGATCTTCCCTTGACATTCCTGGTTGCTCATCAATGCTGCTTTCAGGGAAGTCATTCTTAAACTGTTGCTACCAGAGGTCCTCTAGGTTCACAACTGAAACTCTGTTGACAGTTATTTGTGGATGCCCCCAGTTAACAGTCTCTCCACTGTTTCCTGTCAGTGGACCATTAACAGTCCAGCCCAGCAAGGTTCAGATGGCATATGGTTCATCATTCACACTACATACCACTTCCAGTGGTTCCAGTGCTTTGATGTGACCATTGTTTAATATCTCTTTCAGTCGGAATATTTCCTCTGTGAACGGGTATGGACTCTTGCGTGTAAGCTCTTGTAAGCTCGAGAAAATTGTCCCCCTCCATTGCGTCAACCTCAAGTCCTGACACGATGTTGCTGCTTACAACTTTCTCCCGGGCCATGGTTCGAAGGAGAATGCACCCCTTCCTCCCTGTGAGGTGGAGCTTGTGCATTAAGCTCTCAGTGCAAAACACTGCAGTACTCCCCTGGTCTAAGAAAGTGTAAGTGAAGACAGTTTTGGTTCCTTTGTTAGATTTAACCTGGACCGGAACAATGGGCAGTTTGCAGTCCTGGTCTCCAGCCCCTGTAAGACCACTTGACACCAGTGTGTTGTCAACATGCAGCTATGGGCTCCTCTCCGTCTGCTCAGAATCATTAACGGGTTCCTTGTGAAGTATAGTGGGATGTTTAAGGCTGCACAATGAGCAGGAAATCCTTTTCTGGCAATCTTTACTGATGTGCCCTGCGCACGAGCAGCCAAAATAGATGCCATTTGCCTTTAAGAAGCCTATCTTCGTCTCATGAGGCATTCTTCCCATCTGTACACATACATCTAATGCGTGTCCCCCTACACAGCAGATGCATGCTTTCCTTCCCGTTTGTTTAATTTTCTTTTCTTTCCTTGCAGACTGATATTTGTTCTCCACAGGGCCTAAAGTGGTAGCAAAGCTGATCCCCTTGTTTCCAGGATGAAGCTGTCACTTGGGTTTGTTTGTTCCTCTATTTATGGTTATGGAGTCTTGTATGTTGCCAAACACAGGATCTGTCAACATTTTCACTTGCCTTTCAATGAAGTCAGCAATATCTGTGAACTTAGATCTCCGGTTATGTTGTTCCTGTAGCTCACAGGCATGGTTTCTCCATCTGTCTCGGAGTTTGTACTAGCAATGTTGTTATTTCGTTTTGTTTCCTCATGATGCCAAGATCGTCATTTCTGGTTTCCAGATCAATCAATCAATTTTATTAAATCACAATTTGCCACACAGGGCTTTACAGCATACGACATCCCTCTGTCCTTTGGACCCTCACAGCGGATAAGGAAAAACTCCCCAAAAAAAACCCTGAGCAACTGAGGAGGGANATAGTTATAGTTCTGGCTACTGTGGTACAATATGTTGAAAGTATATATTAATATCTGACAGTATACATATGTGACAATAATCATATGTGTATAATAACAGTAGAAGTATGACTACTGTGTTGAATCCTAGTTGTCCATATGAATCCTGTGTGTTGAACTTGCATTTGGTTTTGTTCATATGAAGTTGTATTTGGGTTCATGTTTGTGTTCGTTTCAGTTTGTTTTGGAATTAATTCATCTGCATTGACATTGAGTAACTGCTTAGATTGTGCCTTTTCCAAATATGATTTCATTCCATCCGAGACCTTTGATGTCCCTTTTTCACTTGTGCTTTGTATCTTGAGAATTTCAAGTTTTGCCATTTTTTCTGCAATTTCAGTGTTCAGTTGGAGCTCTTCCCCCTTTTTTTCACAGGTGTTGCTCCTCTTCTTCCAAAGCATGCTTTTCCTTTAATAATTTGTGCCTCATAGTTTAGGCTGCCAGCTCAGCTTCCGCCTTTAAACGTGCAGAAGAAGTTGAAGAGCATTGTGATTGAGATGTTTTGTGGCTTCCAATATTTGAAACGCTGTCACTTGGGTTAATGGTATCCTCAATTTGATTTGTTTCATTCATTTCCACAGGGTGTAATGGAATTTCTGGTGAATCATGTTGCTCCTGGGAGATTTTTTGTCCAGTTTTAACAATCCATTTTTGAATGTCCTTTTGAAATGTATTGCTGTAATTCATGATACTCGAAAACCATTCCTTTTGTTTAATGAGTTCATCCTCAGGGAGTAGAGGCAACAGTTCATTTTGTGCGGTTGTGGCATTTTCACACAGTGTGTTTAAATTCCCCAAACATTGTTTCACCTCAGACACATTTTTCCTTTGTTTCATGAGCTCTTTCATTTTTGGTATCAAACCTTTGATTTTATTGACAACACGTTTGTGTTCATTTTGCAGTTTTTCAATTTTATTCACCAAACCCTTTTCAGTGAGTTTCCTCTTCCTTGTTTTCCTAGACTCCATGTCAGAGCATGAGGCAGCGTCATTTGTTTGACTCATTTTAACCCCTTTTCATTCAGTTTTCAGTGAACCATGGCGTTTAAATCCATCCACAATGCACGACAAATCAGGACAATTCATCTCAACAAGGCAGCATCAGCGTTCCTCCTTGAAACATCATATAGCTTCACATATACGAGCAACAAAGTACAGATGTCATTCAGAGCACAGAGCAAACAGAATGCACAGGCAACGCATATCTGACCAGCATTCATTCATTCAACTGTTCCTAACGGAGGCACTTCGACATTGATGCAATCCGGATTCCTTCTCCACACACAAGCTACATGCACAGGTAAGCTTGCGTGTCCTCCATGACAGATGTATGATGTGGCGCTTTGTCTTACTTATGTTTGACACCGCTGCGCTTACTGTGCGTCTTGCTGATTCCTTTGCGCTGCGAGCGATCGCTTTCTTAATTGATGCCTTGTTTTTTGTTGACAAATGTTGCGGCTTTCCGGTCTCTATAAAGTCGCTTGAGAGGTAGAGAATAGGTCCTGCCTATGTGACCCAAACTCCGCATATCACCATGGCAACCAGACCAAATAAATCGAAACCCGAATAATCCTCAACAAAACAAAACAATGTATGGCTCCTACACAAGTATTATTTGAGTATACGAATGGTACATGTACATAAGAATAGTACAATTCAAGTATAACAGTAGTATATCTTTAGGATTAGAATAGTATAATGTAAGTATTCGAATTGTGTACTTTAAGTATACACAAAGTATTATTTGAGTATACGAATGATACATGTTAAGTATAAGAATAGAGCAATTCAAGTATAATGTAAGTATAGGAGTAGTGTACTAGTATACACAAAGAATAATTTCAGTATATGAATGGCATACTTTAAGTATACGAATAATACAATTCAAGTACAACAGTAGTAGCCTATACTATGAGTAGTACACTACAAGTTCACTCATAGCATACTTTAAAGTATACTCAGCATTTACTTACATATAGTTCAAGTATACTCAGTTTACTTAAGTATACTTAAAAGTGGGCCAAATTAGGACACTTTTAGAATACAAGTATACTTACTAGTACATGTGTGAGTATACTACTAGTACATCGATAAAGCACGCTTGCTACTTAACCCTATGGGCCCGAACGACGCATAGTGCGTCCAAATTCACACCCGTTCTTCTCTGTGGATTTTCTCCGCAACCGTTCATCATAGCGAGAAGCCACACATATCACGTGAAACAGCGGAATCGTAGCTTTCTGAGAAGACCAAGCACTCGGTAGTCCTATGTTTTCACAGTGAAAAAAAATGATAAAGTTACACTAAAATTATGTATAACAGAGCTTTCATACAGCTTTGCACACACATTACTCTTGGAAGGATTACTTGCGAATGCAGGGTCGCACAGAAATGCCACGCATATCACATGAAAGCGGAGGAGCAGAGCTTTCCAGTGATACCATACACATCATTGTCATCCCATCACGCTATAAATACAGATCAAGTGTCTACAAAATAAAAACCTGACAAATTTCTTTACAATCCATTATACAGATCTTGTTATCAGTCACTTCATATAGTGAGGAATATCGTATCTTAC
>NC_065506.1:2415444-2419001 GCF_006386435.1 Epinephelus moara | reverse complement strand
GTGAAGTGACAGAATGTCCCACCATCACGGTTCTTATATTGCCAGATTCCAGAGAGTCTCCCCTCTTCATATATGGCAGAATATGTCTTTTTCCAACTTGCTATGGTGAGATACATGTTAAAATGTAAGAATTTAGTCATACGGATTTGTTCTTTTTCATTGATATAAAACTTAATATAAAATACAGGCACATAGGAGTCTGGTTAGCCCAGATTGTCCTGAAAAAAAAAAACAAGATATAGCATGTGTATGTAGCCTTTATAATAACTGTGATATGAGCTTAAAAGTAAAGGCAGTAAAAATACCCCAAAAAGGCCTAGGGCCCAAAGGGTTAAAGTATACCTGGGAAATACACTTAAAGTTTACTTAAGTATACTTGAGAAAATTAACTTCAAGTATACTTATTTTTGGTAACTCTTCTCAGCAGCAGAGGGAGGAGCGGAGAGGACAGGAGGACTGATACTGAGTGATGTTTGTGTAGTAACTCACGGGAGGCTTCTTAATGAACATGAGGGAGTTTATTTTGTTTCCAACAGGCACAGTGTGCAGCTCGATCACCTCATTTCTCACAGTACACAGCATTGACTGTTTCTTGTTTTCTCTCTGTATTAACTCCCAACAGGTAACAACTGAAATCATCGCGCCACCTAGTGGACCTAAGGAGTAACATATATTTCTCTCAATTCACACAGTTACAACATCCCTCCCTCCTTAAGCAGGTTCTCACAGGAACATTATAACTGTTTTTGTTTTTTGTTTTTTCTTTAATGTGCCAACCAACACTATTAGTGAGTCTCTCTTAGTTCAACTGAAAGTCTTTAAGGTAACTGGGCAACTTAGTTTCCCTTTTTGACTGTCTCCTCACTGGAGTTGTATTTGTTATAGTTCTTTGTTCAGTCTCTGAGCTTCCTACAGCTTCAGTAGCTGCTGGCTCCTCCAACTTGTCACCACTGAGTACCACCTCCTCAGCTTCCAGCCATGCTTCGTTTTTTGTGTCGGCCTGACTCAACTGAGTAGAGGCAGCTTGTTGGTTCTTGTTGCATTTTTCTTGTCTCTGGTGGTGAGTGTGAATCTGGTCCACATATCTCCTCACTACTCTCCCATCACCCAGCATCACTTTGTATGACACTGGTCCTGTCACCGACTCAACGATTCCCAGGATCCACTTGGATCCTAGACTGAAGTTCTGGGTCAGCACTGAGTCTCCTGTTTTGAACCAGCATCCTTTTGCCTTTTTGTTGTGCTATTTTATTTGTCTTTCTTGTTTTTCCTTCACTTTCCTGCTTAGGTCTGGGTGGATTGAATCCAGGGTGCAACGTAGCTTCCTCCCGAGAAGCAGCTCTGCTGGGGATAGACCTGTTTTAGTGTGAGGACTCACTCTGTAGCTAAATAACACTCTGGCTACCTTAGCTGTCAGCGTGCCCTCTGGACATTTTTTCATCATTCTCTTGAATGTTTGTACCCCTCAGCGTGCCCTCTGGACATTTTTTCATCATTCTCTTGAATGTTTGTACCCCTCTCTCTGCTAACCCGTTACTGGCGGCATGGTAGGGTGCAGAGGTCACATGACGGATTCCATTTTTGCTCAGGAAGTCTTTGAACTCTGTGCTGGTGAAACAAGTGCCATTATCAGACACCCACAACTCAGGCAGTCCATGGTTACTGAAATTGGTACGCAGGCACTCAATTGTGGTGGCTGAAGTGGCAGACTTCACTGGATACACGTCCATCCATTTTGAATGTGCATCAATGAGCACAAAAAAAACATTTTTTCCATAAGCGGTCCGGCATAATCCACATGGATACGGCTCCAAGGCTTGTCAGGCCAGTCCCAGGGGTGTAATGGAGCTGGTGCAGGGATGTTGCGGTGCTCATGTTGTACAGCCCTTTACAGTATCGTCAACCTCTTTGTCCAACTTTGGCCACCATACATAACTCCTAGCCAGTGCCTTCATTCTGAACACTCCTGGGTGGCACTGATGAAGCTGTCTCATAACATTTTCTCGGCCTGGTTCTGGCACAATCACTCTTGAGCCCCATAACACACACCCATTCTGGATACCGAGTTCATGTTTCCTCACCTCATAGGGGGCAAACTCCTCCCCTTTAAGTTTAGATGACCAGCCATTGTGTACTCTCTCCTGCACTGTTGAGAGTACTGGATCTTTGTCTGTCCATGCTTCCACTTCATCAGCTGTCACCAGTGTGATGTCTGAGCTCTCCAGCATGAGAACCCTCTCTTCCAGCCTCTCCAATTCAGCTTTCTCTGGTAAAGGAAGTCAGCTCAAGGCATCTGCATTGCAGTGGTACTTCCTTTCTTTATACACTATTGTGTATTCGTAGGCTCTCAAAGTTACTGCCCAGCTTTGGACTCTGGGTGAGACCATTTGTGGTATTGCTTGCATCTCACTGAAAAGTGACAACAAGGGCTTGTGATCTGTCACTATAGTGAATTTCCGTCCGTAAATGTATTTGTGGAAATGTTTTATTCCAAACATCACTGCCAGTCCTTCCTTATCCAGTTGTAAATAGTTCTTCTCGGCAGCATTTAATGTTAGTGAGGTGAATCCTATGGGTCTCTCAGTTCCATCTGGCATGTGATGTGACAGCATGGCACCTACTCCATATGGTGATGCGTCACATGACAGCACAATGCCCTTCTCTGGGTTGTAATGCACAAGCACTTCAGCAGACTGCATCATTTCTTTCGATTTGTCAAAGGCAGCTTGATGTGCCTCTCCCCACTGCCACTTTGTCTCTTTTTGTAGCAGTTTGTGCACTGGGGCAAGAACAGTTGACAGATTTGGCAGGAACTTGTTATAATAGTTTAACAGTCCTAGGTATGCCTTCAACTCTGTCACATTTGAAGGTGTGGGTGCCTCCTGGATCGCTTGCACCTTCTCTTGGACTGGGTGCAGTCCTGTTGCATCCACTTTATGATCCAGGAGCATCACTTGCTCATTCATGAATAAGCACTTGGCCCTCTTGACCCTGAGACCGGCTTCCTGTTGCCGTTTCAGCACCATGGCCAGAGTCTGCAGGTGCTCTTGGTCGTCATTCCCCGTCAGGAGGATGTCATCGAGGAAGATGGCCACTGCAGCAGTCCCTCCATGGTCCGTTGGAATATCGCTGGGCTTGATGAAACGCCAAAAGGTAGCACTCTGTACGTGAACAAACCTTTATGAGTATTTATGGTCACATACTTCTCTGCTTCCTCGTCCAAGGGAATCTGGTGATAGGCATGACTCAGATCTAATTTCGTGAACTTCTGTCCACCTGAAAGCGTGGCAAACAGGTCCTCAATTCTGGGAATTGGGTACTGTACCAGTTTTGAGATCTGATTTACAGTTAATTTGTAATCTCTGCACAGTCTTGCTGTGTCATTGGGTTTTAACACAGGGACTACAGGTGCTGCCCACTCAATTCAATTCAATTCAATTCAATTCAATTCAATTTTATTTATAAAGCCCAATATCACAAATCACAATTTGCCTCACAGGGCTTTACAGCATACGACATCCCTCTGTCCTTATGACCCTCGCAGCGGATAAGGAAAA
>NC_065506.1:2370849-2413492 GCF_006386435.1 Epinephelus moara | reverse complement strand
AAGTAGCCTAGTTGGGATGGAGTCTAAGAGACACGTTGATGATTTAGATGAAGAAATCACTGCGGTCAATTCTTGAAGAGAAATTGGGGAGAAGCAATCTAAATATATATTAGGTCTTACAGCTGTGTTTGAGGTTAGATAGGTACTATCTGAGGACAGGAGGTCATGAATTTTGCCTCTAACAGAATTTTGTCATTAACATGACTCAGCATGTTTTACTGGTTCAATAATCTTGTGGGCATGGGGACGATTGAGTTCAGCCTCAATTCTTTCTCTCATGGCATATGGGAGAACGAATTGAGTTCAGCCTCAATTCTTTCTCTCATGGCATATGGGACAGGCCTGGCTTTAAAAAACCTGGGGGCTGCTTCCTTGTCCACATATATTTTCGCTGGGGGGCCTTTGAATATCCAGAGTTTGTCTTTGAAGACCTCCCCATACTCCCCCAGTACCTCCTCCAAGGTCTCTTCCTGGACATGGTGGACCTGGGGTGCTGGTCCCCACTGTCACCATAGCCTCCTAATCCAGTACCTGCCTGCCAGACTGGGGCCTGAACCTGCTACAACTACCACAGGTAAGTCTTGCACTAGCCCTTTATGCTGCACCTTAACCACAGCTGCTCCCAAGACTTTTACTCTGCCCTGTGTATGTTCTCAGTGGGTCCATGTCATTGGTCCGACAGCCAATTGGTTCGACATCCCATTAGTCCGACTGTCCGCGGTGCTGAACGGCTCGCGGCAGGCGTATGGTGCGCCACGACCGGCTCTGGGTCAGCTGGGAAAGGCTTGAGGTGGAGCAGGCTCACGGCTTTTGTGCTTGTCACTTTCTTTTTCATTTTAACCCACACCATGATCTTTTTCTGACCCTAACCAAGTGTTTTTTGTGCCTAAACCTAACCAGACCTTAACCACAGGGCATCATGATGATTTCGGAACGGACTTCGGAACAACGGGTTTAATATGGTCGGAACAATGGGGTGTCGAACCAATGGGCTGTCGGACCAATGGGCAGTTCCCGTTCTTAGTCTCACTCTACATGGGCGTAGCTTTGGTGCCTCTTTTCCCCCTAAAGTTTTGAACACTGAGTGGTTCATTACTGTTACCCCACAACCTGAGTCAAATCTCAAACTGTGTGTCTATCTAATTAACTGTCAATGTCTCTACAAATGGCTCCTCTGCTGGTACGTCAAGTTCATCTATTTTTTACAGTGTGAACATGACTTCATCTGTATCAGTGCCATCTTTTTCATCCTCCCCCTGGCTGACATAATTTGCTCCCTGAGTTCTCCCCTGCTTGCCTGCCTGCCCTCCCCCCCTTTTAGCCTTTGAATCTCCCACTGAGCCTTTGGACCTACACACTTTCTGAATGTGGCCAACTTTACCACGCTCGAAACGTTACTTACCTGAATAAATTACGACTGAGCATTGGAGCCCTGCAGTGTGCGAGCTGTTTGATTTTTCTGTTGTTTGCATCGTTTTCGGCTCAGCACCTGCCCTTCTTCCAGTTTGGATGTGCGTGTGTTTTTCTTTGTTTAGGTTTCTTTAATGAACCTACAGTTCCCAGCCCTGTGCTGCTCACCGCCTCACCTGTAGCAAGCCTTATGCTGGTGCTGCTGCTTACTGGGGGTCTGCTTTATTGACATTTTGTGCACTGCTTGAGGTGCCCTCATGTGTGAGGGTGCAAACTCAAGCGACTGTAAGTCCTTTACATCCTTGCTGGCTGTCCCAGTGGCCTTGGCCAGCTTCAGTGCCTTGTCGAAGGTCAAATCCGACAAATCTGACAACAGTTGGCGCTGTATGCAGTCATCTCCAATCCCACAAACAAGTCTGTCACGTATCATCTCTGATAACTTGTCTCCGTAGTTGCAGTCTTGAGCTAATTTACTCAGCACAGCGACATATTGATGATGATGATGAGTTTAGTTTATTTCGAAAATGTATGCAAAATAAGACAAAACAAAACAAAACAAACAAAAAATAGAACAAAAGTTCTTATATAGAATGTTACACAAAGCAAGTTGTGTTACAAAATTAAAAAATGATCATTTACCATACACATTCGAAAAGGAGTGAGGAGAAGCAACGCTTATTAAATCCCATCCCTTCTCCATTAATCATCGATATATCGATCATCATGTATCCTGCTTCCTTAATTACATAAACATCAATCCAACATAAAAAAATAAATAAATAGATATCTTTATCCATAACATAACTTAAATAATTAATACACTTTATGATAAATATATATTTATATAGATATAGATCTGTGAGTAGGTACCACTTGCATAATGTATGATATGTAATAGTAATAGTAATAATCATAATATTGATAATATATTTAAGGGAAAAAAAAAAATATATATATATATATATATACACACACACATATACACACATACATACATATGAAAAATATAAAGTCAAATCAAAATGTAATCTATACGCTATCTATCTTGAGACTTTTGACTGTACATGTTTTATGTGAGGTTTCCAATTAAGATTTTCATCCATTATAACTCCAAGAAATTTGTTCTCAGTAACCCTTTCAATGTCCACCCCATCTATTTGAATTCTTGTTTGTGTAGTTTTTCTGCAATTCCCAAATAACATTATTTTTGTTTTGCTCAGATTTAGTGATAACTTGTTTATGTTAAACCATGACTTTAATTTGCTCATTTCTGAATTAATTAGTTCTATTAAAACATTTAAATCATGTCCTGAACAAAAGATATTTGTATCATCTGCGAACAAAACAGGTTTGAAACATTGCATATGTCATTAACATATAAAATGAACAATTGGGGCCCAGCACTGACCCCTGGGGGACACCACAAACAATGTCCAAACATGCAGAGCAGCTTTCACCTAATTTGACAAACTATTACTCAAGTAACTAATAACCCAGTCCTAAACTACCCCCTGATACCATAAAGTTCAAGTTTTTTTATTAATATTTTATGATCTATTGTGTCGAAGGCTTTTTTTAAATCAATGAATAATCCAGCTGCACACTTTTTCTGATCTATGGAGTTTATGATATGTTGAACTGAATCTAATATTGCGAGTGATGTTGACCTTTTTTCTCTAAATCCATACTGACTGTCTGTGAGTAGTTGGTGTTTATTTATAAATTTTTCAAGTCTATTATTGAAAAGTTTTTCAAGAATCTTTGAGAATTGTGGGGCGTCGGAGGCTTTCACAAATGTACATAGACACATAGACATAGACAGATACATGAAATGAATGATTTTTTTTACTAAGTTTGTTCTTGCTGGTGGGACCCTGTATCTACGGCCTGAAGGAAGGAGTTGAAATGAGTTGTGGAGCGGATGTGAAGGGTCGTGTATGATGGTGGTGGCTTTCCGTCTGACTTACTTGCGTGTTTGATGACCTGTGACAGTTTGGATTTGTCCTTTACAGAAAGAAATGTGTACCAGGTTGAGATGTTGTAAGTGAGGACTGATTCAATGAGTGATCTGTAGACAACTGTTAAAATGTCTTTGCTCACATTAAAACCCCTCAGTTTCCTCAGCAAAAAGAGCCGTTGTTCTGCCTTTTTATAGATTTGTTCAGAATGAACAGAGAAGGACAACCCAGGAAGTAATACTTCCTAGGAAGCGGAGCAGCGGAGCGCCGAGCGGAGTGAATGTGTGATTAACTTAACTGTTTGTTAACTGTTCCTGAGCAGTGGTTTTCAAACTTTCTGATCCTAAGGTTGTCTTTGCTGGTGCTTTGTTGTAATTTGCTCCGTACAACAAGGCAATCCATTGTCATATAGGTTTGAATTTATTTTGAGAAGGCGCAGGTAGACCAGCAGCTCCCGTGTTGGTTGGCCATACCTGGCCTGGTAGGTAAGCTAACCAAAGCTAAGCTAAGCTAACCAAAACAACAATGCCTGCTGTGGTCGGTGAGGACAAGATTCTGCTAAAAAAAGCCAATAAAAAGATTGCTGACCTTAAGGATGATATCCGACGACTTTCTCACGAGCTGAGGAAGAAGGACTCTCTGCTGTCCAGCTACATGGACGTGGCGGCTAGCCAATCCATAAAGTTGGCCTCGCTCAGCGTAGCCCTCCAGGACACCGTTGCATGGGACCCCACCATCTGTCCACAGCCCTCCTCTTGTTCCACACCTAACCATGAGTCGCCCTGGACAGAAGTGGTGATCGGCGGTTGGAAGAGGGACTCGAAAGGCTCTCCTCGCCTGAGTCTTTCCAACCGCTACGCGGCCTTGTCTGCTGATAACAATCCGGTCCACCCAACTGATGTCCCCCCAGCAGCGGCGGCTCCTCCTCGTCAGGATCTGGACCCGAAACCACCGACTGCCTACACCGCAGATTTCCCTCCACTGCTGGCCGACAGTGCTCGGGTGACTGGATCCTCCACCACGGAGCTTCAACGGCCTGTATCCCGGTCTGCGTCCTCCTCTGCCCGGCGTAGGATCCTGAGGGATGCTCCAGTGGTCTTCCTCGTCCAGAGCCAAAGGAGAAGGAGCCGGAGGCGGAGGGGAATCCATCTCCCGGGTCTCCCAGGTCCGCCAGCGCGTCCCCACCGCCGCACCAGCCTGCCCAGGCACACAGTGTGGACCGTGCGTCATCCAACCATGAGACCCCACAGTTTTCGTCTCCTCGTCCCCTCTTCTCCCCAACCACTTTAATAGTGGGAGATTCAATAACGAGGAATATCCGATTTTTTAATGCAGCCACACACTGCTTTCCTGGAGCCACAGTCCCGGTCATCCTGGAAAAACTCCCTGGACTGCTGCGCTCGCTCCCATCCTCCATAACCCGGGTCTTGATCCATGTGGGATGCAATGACGCATCTCGACAGCAGTCTGAGCTGACTAAAAAAGATTTTAATGCCCTTTTCAGACTTTTAAATGACACCGGAAAGTCTGTATTTATCAGCGGTCCTCTCCCAATACACAGCCTCGGAGCAGGGCGTTTTTCAAGACTCCTCTACCTCAACACCTGGTTACAGTCCACCTGCAGAGCTTTTAACTTTGGTTTTATCGACAATTTTAATCTGTTTTGGAACCATCCCTCCTTTTACAAGGCCGACGGTGTTCACCCAAACAGGCTGGGCAGCCAGATGCTAACAGCAAACATTCGCCACGCTGTCCAGTATGCTCCACGCGACTGACTGTTTACCTGCCACACCCCCTCACCGGAGTCTACTTCCTCTACTTCATCTACGCCAACAACACCAACTGCTCACAGCACTATTTCCCCCGCCACCACCCCCCACAGGCCCCAGCAATCACTGCCACTTCCACCGGTCATTTTCCCTATAGAGACCATTGCTCTGCCCCGCCGGTTGCGAGCCCGCAGAGGTGGTGTGGACCATGGGATCCTTCGCCCGCTGGCTCGTGTCTCAACTTCAGCCACTGAGGAGCTTACTCTCCGTATTGCCCTGATTAATGCTAGATCGCTAGCAAACAAGACTTTCTTGTTAAAAGACTTTTTCACCTCTTGTGATCTGGATTTGCTGCTCCTGACGGAGACTTGGCTTCAGGCTGGTGAGTGTACACCGTTCTCTGAACTCCTTCCTCCTGACTGTTTACTTGTCAGTTCCCCTCGGGCCACCGGTAGAGGTGGAGGTCTAGCCTCTGTGTTCAAATCCAGCTTTGAGTGTCGTCAAATTCTATTTGACAATCATTCCAGTTTTGAGCTGCAACTGTTTGAGCTAAACCTGTCCTCTCCTGTCATGTTTGCAGTTGTATATCGTCCTCCTAAATTTAATAAGCTGTCATGTTTGCAGTTGTATATCGTCCTCCTAAATTTAATAAGGACTTTATTAATGACTTTGCCAATTTTCTATCAGGGGTTACTGTGAAGTATGACCACCTTTTAATTTCTGGTGATTTTAATGTCCATGTGTGTTGTGAATCCAGACCTCTGGTCAGTGATTTTTTAAACCTCATCGCTTCTTTTAATCTCATTCAGTCTGTGACCAGCCCAACTCATGAGAAGGGTCACACCTTAAGTTTTAAGTTTAAGTTTAAGTTTATTTACTTTATTAATCCCCCTGAGGGAAAATTCAATGTTTTCACTCTTGCTTGTCAATTACACACAGGTCCGAAAAGACACACACATGCACAAACAGGACCTATACATGCACCAAGTGGAGATGTCAGAGTGAGGGGGCTGCCCTTGGTGAGGCGCCCCGAGCGGTTGGGGGTTCGGTGCCTAAAGCATTTTCTGAGCCATGGTTAAATGACTCCACACGTTCTCTCAGACGTTCATGTCAGCGTGCTGAGAGGAAGTGGAAAAAAGATAAGCTCCATGTCTCCAAAGAAGCTTTACGTGAATGTTTATCAGCCTACCAGCGAGTCATTAAAGCTGCCAAAATGGAGTATATATCAAATATTGTCTGCAATAACAGTCATAAGCCCCAGGTTCTGTTCAGCATTTTTAACTCCCTTGTAAACCCATGCGATAACTCTCCAGTTGTGCCATCGTCCACTCTCTGTGAGAGCTTTCTTAAATTTTTTATTGAAAAAATTTCTGCCCTTAGGCCAGTTGCTTCCACTCTCACTGCCCCTGGTCCTGACCCCACTGTGCCTCCTTTACCTGCTGTCTTTGACCAGTTTGAGCCAGTATCTCTCTCCTCACTATCAGATATAGTTAAGCATCTGCGGCCAACTAACTGTCCCTCTGACAGCATTCCCTCTCGCCTTTTCAAAGATGTTTTTGGTACTGTGGAGTCCACTGTTCTTGCTGTCATAAATACCTGCCTTAGCTCAGGGTGTGTTCCAGCTGCTCTCAAACATGCTGTAGTGCAGCCCCTTATAAAAAAGAAAAACTTGGACCCTTCTCTCCTGTCAAACTACAGACCAATCTCCAAATTACCACCTTTGTCCAAGGTTTTGGAGAAAGTGGTCTTTACTCAGCTGCAATCATTCCTAGTGGCCCATGACATGTATGAAAAGTTCCAGTCTGGCTTTAAACCGCACCACAGCACTGAAACAGCACTTTTGAGGGTTTTTAACGATCTTTTGTCAACTGTTGATTCATGTAACTCTGCTGTTCTGGTGTTGCTTGACCTGTTAGCAGCCTTTGATACCGTGGATCATAGAATCCTCCTGTCTCGCCTGGAACAGTGGGTAGGTATCACAGGTACTGCCCTTCTATGGTTTCAGTCCTACCTCACTGATCGGAGCTTCTCAGTTAATTTAGGGGAATTCAACTCAGCTACGGCTCCTCTCACCTCTGGTGTCCCCCAAGGCTCCATTTTGGGCCCCATCCTCTTCTTGCTGTACATGCTGCCATTAGGGTTGATTTTTAAGAGACACGACATACCTTTTCACTGTTTTGCAGATGATGTACAGATCTATCTGCCCCTTAAATCCATTAGCAAGGATTCTTTACAGCCACTGCTAGAATGTTTAAAAGATGTCAAATCCTGGATGGACACTAACTTTTTAAATCTCAATGAGGATAAAACCGAGATCATTATGTCTGGATGTGACCCCTCCGATTACTCCGCTGATTTTCTGGGCCCCTTCACTCCTAACATCCATTCCTCTGTTAAAAATCTCAGTGTGACCTTTGACAGTGCTTTTAAATTCGATAAACACATTAGATCAGTAATACAAACCAGCTTTTATCAACTCAGGCTTTTAGCTAAAGTTAAGGGCTATCTCTCCCCCCAAAATCTAGAGAGGGTAATCCACGCTTTTATAACCTCACGTCTGGACTATTGTAACTCGCTTTATGTCGGTATTGACCAGTCACTGCTATACCGTCTACATCTTGTCCAAAGAACGCAGCAGCCCGCCTCCTCACTGGAAAGCGTAAACGCGATCACATCACACCAATCTTGGCCTCGCTCCACTGGCTTCCAGTGCGTTTTAGAACTGATTTTAAGATTTTATTGATTGTTTTTAAAGCCCTAAATGGGCTGGCACCCCCTTATTTAACTGAACTCCTGCACTGTCATGCTCCCTCCAGAGCCTTGAGATCAGCCAGTCAGCTATTACTGGCTACTCCTAGGACTAGGCTGAAGACCAGAGGCGACAGAGCCTTTGGGGCGGCTGCCCCTAGGCTCTGGAATAGCCTGCCCCTGCACATTAGGTCTGCCCAGACCCTAGAGGTTTTTAAGTCTTTTCTTAAAACCCACTTCTTCTCTCAGGCTTTTAACTCAGGTTGAGCTGGACACCCAAACATTTTAGCTTATTTTGATCTTATTTTATAACTCTTGTATTTTATTTTATTGTATTGTATTTTATGTATCTTATGGTTATTATTGTGGTGTACTATTAGGTACCTCATTGTATTTGCTTGTTTATTTCTATTGACCTGTTCAGCACTTTGGTCAACCTTGGTTGTTTTAAATGTGCTTTATAAATAAAGTTTGAGTTGAGTTGACAGTGTTCTATCTACCTCAATGCCCAAATACGTGAAGGCCTCCACCTGCTCCACCTCCTGCCCTTTGATCATCAGGTGTCACTCTCCTGCAGCAGCACAGCTCCTTAGTTTTAGAGATGTTAAGCTCTAAGAAGCTCTCCTCAATAAGAGTGACAATTGAAGCTACCTGCTGGTGATAAGCTGTTAGGCTGTTAGAGTCCGTCAGGTGAGCTACCAAGGCCATGTCATCCGCGTATTTGAAAAGTGTCATGTTGTCCATATTGCAGGTTATTTTGTTTGTGTAGATGGAAAACAGGATGGGAGATAAGACAACAGCCTTGGGGGACCCCTGTGTTTATGACAATGTTGGTGGATCTTTTGCCATTGACCATTACATGTTGTGATCTGTCCTGTAAAAAGTCTGTGATCCATTTAACCAGTGTTAGGTTGACCTGTAGTTCGGTGAGGCAGTCTGATAAGGTGTTTATGTTGACTGTGTTAAAAGCTGAGGAGTCCATAAACAAAATCCTGGAACATGAGTGAGAGTGGTCCATGTTTTTAGTAACAGTGTCCAAAAGTGTCAGGCAGGCGTCTTCCACCTCTCGCTTTGGATTCTTTCCATGTATGAGGAACAAAACCGAAGTCCAAAAGCAGCTTGCCAGGCCTCCCTGACATTCCCTGTTGTAAATTTCAGCAAGCCTTTTGTAATCCATGGACATTCTGTATGTTGACATTTTTTACTATAATGTTTTATATGACAGTTTTTATTGTATAGTAATGTAAATATTCTAAGAAATTCATTATATGCACTATCTATGACATTTTCCCTGTATACGCCATCCCAGTCCTGTGCTATCAAATCATTCTTAAGAGCCTCTATACATTCTTCAGTTTTCACTCATCTGTACTCTGTTCTCTTTAGTATTATCATTTTTATAATTACCATCATAGACAGTAAATACTGGTAGGTGGTCCCTGATATCATTTATAAGTATCCCGCTTACTGTATTGTTATTTATGTCATTGGTGAATATATTGTCAATAAGAGTATTACAGTGTGATGTGATTCTAGTGGGTCTTGTTATCGTAGGATATAAGCTCATACTGTACATAGTGTTGATAAATTCATCTGTCAGTTTGTGTTTATTGGGGTTTAGTAAATCAATGTTGAAATCTCCACAGATATAAACTGTTTTGTTGTTAACCCTTGTAAATATTACTTCCATCCAGTCTTTAAAAATCTCAGTATTAGAGCCAGGGGCTCTATATATACAACTAATGATTACATTTTTATTTTTTTCTTTGCAGATTTGTAACACATTCCAACACATTATCAACCACTGTTGTCATATTGTCTAGCACTCTGAATTTTAGATTTTTGTCCACATACAAGGCCACTCCTCCACCACCTTTGTTTTTTTTCTGTTCATATACCCCTCAAGCTCAAAGTTCGCCCATTTATCCATACTGAACCAGGTTTCAGATATTGCAATTACACTGAATGATTTTGAAAATTGTTGTAAATATTCCTTGACACGATTAAAATTTGTACACAGACTTCTGCTATTTAAATGAATAATTGACAATTTCCTATCTGTATTAATGCTTCTGTTGAACTGTTCTGTAGTTAAGTAGCGACAATTGTTTCTGATAGAAAAGAAGAAATTGTTGTCCGGGTCTATTTCGTATTCCAAGTCCTGCGAATTATGATCAGTATACTGAAATGTTTTTAGTTCCAGGTGACTGTGGTCGTTAATTCTATGAGTCACATTATTGTCTCCAATTGTAGATGAATGAGTATTTTCAGTGTGTGTCATTGTTTTTTGAGTAGTTGTTACCTTATGGTGCGTTCAGGCGGGTAACTGATATTTTTCCAGCTCCTCCATACTCCTGACAACCAACACTTTGGCTTCCTCCGGTGTTCCGTTTAATTTTATAAAGATTCTGCAGTTTGCAGTCCAAGTATTTGGGATTTTTTTCTGTTTCTTCAGATATCGTGCTCTCCTGGCAATTTCGGCGTTGTTTTTAGTGAGGTGTTCATTGATGAAGACATCGGACCCCCTCAACTTTCTCCCTTGTTTGAGTAGTGCGTTCTTGTGTTTCCTGTTTACGAACCTGATGATGACGGCCGGTTTGTTTGTTGGATTTCTCCTGGGCAGTAGATGGCATGCTTCGATGTTATCGCAGTTCAGGTCTATCCCCTTGGACTGCAGGAAAGCAGCCACCTGTTGCTCCGTGGAGCTAACATCCAGCTTACCTGGCTCACCCTCGGTGTCAGCGGTCAGCGCCCGAGCGTATGACCAGGGTTTTATTTGGAGACCGGTGACAATCACATCATTCAGTCTGGTGTACTGTTCCAGTTCCCGAGACTCTATTCTCCAGGTAGGCGAGCCGTTTATCCTTTTCTGCATTCTGTATCCGCAGGGCTTTCACCTCCTCCACCAGGTCAGTAATACTTTTATGCTGAAGTCTGACAGCAGAAACATCCTCAGCGAGTAATTCAAGCGACTTCTTTATGTCGTCGATTTCCTCGCTTGTTAACAACTTCTTCGACCCCATAACAGGTTACCTGGATACGCAGAATATTTACAGCTATGACAGCTGTTAGCCGATCAGCTGTTAGCCGTTCACCTAGCAGCTAGGTTGCTAGTTGGCAACTAGCTCTGTCACCTTTTTTTTTTTCTTAATCAGTCCGTTGTCCACTGTTCAAATCCTTACCAGGCAGGGTCGCACCAGAGTTCTAGAGGCCAGTCTAAAGTCTGTGTTCATAATCAGTGGCCAAAAAATCCGGAAAAAATGTCAAAAACAAAGACCAAACACACGAAGTAACAATAACAACAGACAGGAAGCAGGAAGCATAACATTCACATTTTAAAGTACTTCCAACGTTACTCCATAACTGTTTCTCCAGGCTTCCTGTTTCTGGAATTAAACTTGAAGCGCTGCACAATATCGCTGGGTTTGGGGTTGAAATGGTCCTTTAATAATTTGACAAGTTCATCAAATGTCTTGTCTCCTGGCCTGGCGGGGCTGACTAGGTTCCTCATGAGGCTGTAAGTCTGACTGCCCACTGAACTGAGCAATATAGCTTTCTGTCGACTGGCATCATCGATCTCATTAGCTTCAAAAAAGTGGTGGAGCACTTCACAATATTCCTCCCACGTCTGGGTTTGGCTATTAAAAGGGGCAGTGTTTCCTACCATAGCCGCCGCCATGCTTTTGCTCCACAGAAAAGTCCGGTTTGTTATGCTAACTTAGCAGCTTAGGAGAGAGTCTTACTCATTCGTCTGCATTCCCACGAGGCATCCACTGTAACTTTATCCTCTTCGCCATTTATGTAGTAACTCACGGGAGGCTTCTTAATGAACATGAGATAGTTTATTTTGTTCCCAGCAGGCACAGTGTGCGGCTCGATCCCCTCATTTCTCACAGTACACAGCATTGACTGTTTCTTGTTTTCTCTCTGTGTTAACTCCCAACAGGTAACAACTGAAATCATTGCGCCACCTAGTGGACCTAAGGAGTAACATATATTTCTCTCAATTCACACAGTTACAACAGTCTCTGTTCTTAATTCTTTCTAAACTTTACTCAGTATTGTGATGTCAGGAATATAATTTATTTTACTGACATTTTAATTTTGTTTCCAGTGAGATATTAAGTTTATATTGTGACTTTGCTGTTTTAATATTACTACTGCTGCTCTAGAAACAACATTTAGTTAGAAAATATTCAGTTTTATTTCTGTTGTGAATTCATTCTTTTAAAAAATAATTCCTTGTAAATGTTACACTATTAGTTCTCTGAGAATCTTTTTTGCATACTAGCAAAAATTAGTATCGTAATGAAAATTCTCCAATCGAATCGATATCGGATTGAATCAAATCAATTCAGGAAATCAGTGGCAATATCCAGCCCCAATAAATATCGCCATGAGTAATGTTGACATTGCAGTTAAGGAGGGGAGGAGGAGGGGTCAAGTTTGAAATTTGTGTTTACAATAACTATGTTTGTGTGTTTTCAGAGTGGCAGTGAGACACACTGAAGACAGGCTGTCCCTTCAGTTTGTCTGCAGAGCAGCACGGTTCTCTACTCTGTAATCTGTTCACCTCCACATCAGGGAGAAGAGCAAGACTTAAGATTTGACAAGGTATCAGCAGGCCCTACAGCCTGTCCCTGAGCACAGAGTTGACATCGTTGTTGTTTAGACAACATGAAATGTCAGGTCTTCTATAATTCAGTGTAGCAATGCACCATTGTAGTTATAATGCATAGACTTCAGATTGTGATTTTCTCACAATTTGTTAGCACATTTTTTTCTTATTTTATTTATTTTTCTTTAATTAAAGGTCATATGTATAGCTGTTTCATCAAAACGAATATTTAAAAAAAATAAAATACATCCACAGAACGTCTAGAAAGGTGTAGAATTAAAATCTATATTTTCCTGAAATAAATAATAACAGTTGAGAAATAATTGTTTTAGAAATTTTTACGGGCCCAAAATATGTAAATTTTTTGATTTGGTTACATGGCAACCTGTAGAATTGTGGAGCGAGAGTGGAGCGAGAGTGGAGCGAGAGCGGGCGAGTGTGAGTGCGACACCTACTGGCCTGGAAGTATGAATCCTGTATCTATCTATTTTTTTTTATTTGTTTTATTTATTTATTTATTTGACTTTTGCCTTTATCCTAATAGAGACAGTCAAAGAGATGACAGGAAAACAAATTATTTGGGCCCAGGGTTACAAATGCTCAACTATTCCTTTGATCATAGATTATGCAGTGTTTCCCACTTGTTTCTACTTAATTCTTCACCTTACTTTACTGTTTAGCCACTACTACTTCTTCAGTACTTTCCTTTAATCTGCTTACCTGTTTTTTCTCTCCGCATGCACACCTACACCTCTCTCTTACATTCACACCGGGCCTCACCTGCCACTTTTTTAGTCTTTCGCTGTTCTAATCTCTTCACGTTCTTCATGAACAGGATGTTTTATAAAATTGCCCAAAAAAGCAAAATAATAATAATAATATTTTTCTTTCACTTTCAATTTTGTTTACAGCAGCATTTGAGCCTTGTGAAGGAGGTTTGTTGTTAATGACGTCACCAATTAAAACTACTGAAACCAATGTGGTACTGAATGACATCAACCTTAAACAGGCTGGCTGGCCCCATTCAAATTTTTTTGCCAAGATATTAGCTTACAAATAGGCAGCAGTGTCTAAAAGTTGAACATATATGTATAGTGTTACAATACAATCAATGAAAGGGCTAGCATATTAAGAAATTGCTCACCACACACATTGTTTAATATATATGTTTTTTGTTTTAGAGGCTGTAAGAAAATGTGGCCTCCAGCCAAGTCTTCTGGATTCCAGTAAAGGAGGAGATTAAGGTGTGAGCGCTACCAACGTCTCATTCTCGGAACCCATCGGCTGTATTCGGCATCTGACTTCCGGCAGACGGCGATACAGCCTCTGGGGGCAGACCACCGACTTTTTGGTATTCCGATTTGAGGAGGCGAATTTCCGTTTCCGACTTCCGTTTATATATAAGTAAATATGCTGAACCATTGCGATGGATGCAGAGTTTGCAGTGACGCCAATTATGTTCCGCCTTGTTAGTTAACCGCACAGAGCGTTTAACCTGGCAACAACTGCAGCCGGCTCAAACGTGATTGATCAATATCACGTGGACTACAAACAGCCTAGCACCGGAAACCAGGGCTCTTCCGCTCTTCTTCCGGAGGCAAGATCTCCGGGGTTTGCCCACAGACTGTATGTATATAGAGACTACCAACGTCTTCTACAATCCACAGAAACCTCAGGGGAAGTCCATCCCCCCCATCANACACACACACACACACACACACACACACACACACACACACACACACACACACACACACACATTAGGGATTGAGTTGGGCAATATTTTAAAAGTTTAAGCCCAACCCTATTAGGGATGCTTTCACTATCATTTTATCGCCCCAGCATAGTTTCTCTCCTGTGTCACTGTTTCGGCATTTACGTATTTGTTGTATTATCCTGTCATGTTTGTTTTTTAACTGTATAGGTTGCTGGTTTGCTGCTTCATAATAAAAGCTAATGACACAATAACACGAGACTTTCATTTTGTTTGCTGTTTTACAGCTGCTCCACTCAAGCTAAGTTACTCGTCTTTAGTTAGACACACCTTCAAGCAAGTAGGGCTATTGTAATGGAAATGCAAATCCCTGTCGTGCTTGGTCATGCTGAGTCAAACTGAGTCAAGCCAAACTGGCTCATGGGTATAGAAAGGGGTAGAACATACATAATAAGGTAATTGTTAGTATATTGATTTATTGTTAAAAGTGATATATAATGCTCATTTTCAGGTTCATTCTTTTACTTTAGGTGTCTACTAGAATAGGTTTACATGCTTTGTAACTTTACAGACCTTGTACATGCACAAAAAAGCCACACACACTACACATACTAAAAATAAGGGGGGAAAAAACAAAAGCACATTATGTCCCATTTAAATTCATTGATGATTAAGCTAGTTCTTACTTGATGTAGAAAATCTATTTTTCCCAGAGGAACTTCAGTTACAATTGTCAGTGTGAAATAGCATATCCACTGTGTAGCAAAATATATTATGTATACATGAGCTAAAGCTAAATGTAAATTTTGGGGGTTATATGAGGAGTATGAGCTAGTCATCAGTGCTGGCCTTGTCTGGGCCCAGTGGGGACAGCCCACACTGCATTTGGGCTTATTGAGGGCCAACAGTGCAGGGCCAGTACTGAGGGGCCAATGTTTTGCCAATGAGCAAATTCTGAGGGGCCCTGTGCGGGCAGCCCACTTGGGGCCCTCAGGCCAGCCCTAAGTGGGCCTGTGCAGGACCAGTTCAGGCTTGTTTGCTGGGAGGGCTGGTTATGCAGATCATTGTACCAACTGACCGTCCAAGACACCAGTGCTCCAGTTTATCGGTAAGTGACATTCTATTATCATTGTTTTTAAATGTTAGTGCTAATTAGCATGTTCGTTGTTTGTCTGGCTTGTTAGCTTAGCTTGTTATCTATGTTAGCTATCTAGCCGCTAATCTGCAAGCAGTCCAAATGTAATACAGAAGTGTTAGAATTTAAGGTGATAATACTTTACAACAAAGGGCATCTGTTTGAGGTTGGAAAATAATTTTTACTGTCTATGAGTGTAACGCAAGCAACTCTATTTGTCCAGGATATTTGCTAAGCACTTTTTATTGTAAATGTACCACACTTCAAATGTCAGTGTTTGGTTCTGTGTGTGTGTGTGTGTGTGTGTGTGTGTGTGTGTGTGTGTGTGTGTGTGTGTGTGTGTGTGGGCTACTCTAAATAAAAGGAGATTCCATTTAGGCTACTGTAAGCTAGTAAGCCAGGCATGCTAACTTTGTTGGCAAACTTCACCTTCCAAACTCATTGTTTGTATGCTTAAAATTGTTCTTCCTCTGATCATTTTCTGGTGCTTTCTGTGGTGCTGGTGCAACAAATTTAATTCTGCCACTTAAAACATCCTTTCTGTTACGGGAACCACGCAAGACCCAGGTGCAAGCGACACACACACAGTACGAGTATAAATAAGTAATATTTATTTACAAGAAAAATTAACAAATTGTACCCAGGATAGCTGGGGTGAAACAAGAAGGAAACAAGGGTACCACCTAGGGGTCAAGGGGAACGCTGATCTGGTAATAGAACTCCAAGATACTTCTACACGAAACTGGCTACACTATACTTTACTTGACTAAAAACCTGACTAGGAACTATGGGAACTAGAAGTAATGCTAGGGAAACAAATGAACAAGATAACCTAGGAACTATGGAAGCTAAGACTGAACGGAATGAGGGACTTAACTGAGGGCAGAGGGGAGACAGGAGACAGGAGCTGGCAGCGTGGTGGAGCAGGCGGCGGCAGCTGTGGCTGGAGGTGGAAAACCAGGCAGGCGTGGAGTATGGCGAGAGGCGAGGAGATGATCCGGAGGAGACGTTTGCAGGTAAGGCAGGACAGGAATGAGCACTGAAGCGAGGAATCTACACACGGAACAAACTAGGATTACTTCAAGGAAAATACTCGGAATCAAAAACACTTACAGAGCCAAAGCACTGACGTTTGTCGGTTTACAGACTGGCGACGAGTAGAGGGCTTCTGTCTCCTCATAAACGCTGCAGCAGAGTGAGTTGACTGAAGCGCTGCCGCCGGTGTGCGGCAGCCTGATTGCAGATTCACCACACCTGTGCCACCGCCGCCTGCACGCTGCCTGGGAGAGAGAGAGAGAGGAAGAGCGAGAGGGAGAGAGAAGGTGCAGAGAGGGAGAAAAAAGGCTGCACTACACAGCACCAGAGGTGCCGGGCACAACAGTACCCCCCCCTCCACGTGCCCCTCCAGGGGCACAAATGCGCTTCTCAGGATGGGCCCGATAGAAGTCCTGGATCAGGGAGTAATCCAGGATCTGGCGTCGTGGAACCCAACTCCTCTCCTCAGGACCATATCCCTCCCAGTCCACGAGGTACTGGAGACCCCGACCTCTCCTCCGGACATCCAGAAGCCGACGGACCGTGAAGGCAGGAGCGTCATCGACGACCCTGGGTGGAGGAGGGGGACGGCTAGGGGGGGCCAGAGCGCTGTCCATCACAGGCTTGAGCTGAGAGACGTGGAACGTCGGGTGAACCTTCATGGAAGGCGGGAGTTTCAGGTGAACAGCGCTGGGGTTGACGATCTTGTCGATTTCAAAAGGCCCCACGAAGCGAGGTGCCAACTTACGGGATTCCACTTTCAGTGGCAGATCCTTGGCCTTGAGCCACACTCTTTGGCCTGGAGTGTATGTGGGTGCAGGGAGTCGGTGTTGGTTGGCCTGCACTTTCATCTTCTGGACGGCTTGGAGCAAGGACGTTCGTGCTTTTTTCCAGGTTCTACGGCATCTGGCGATAAAAGCTTGCACTGAAGGAATGTAGAGCTCGGTTTCTTGGTCCGGGAACATGGGAGGTTGATAACCCAAGGAGCACTGGAATGGAGAGAGTCCCGAAGAGGAGTTGGTCATGGAGTTATGGGCGTACTCAATCCAGGGAATCTGAGTATCATGGAGTTATGGGCGTACTCAATCCAGGGAATCTGAGTACTCCAGGAGCCAGGGTTTTCTGAGGACATGCATCGGAGGAAAGTCTCAAGCGTCTGGTTGGTTCTTTCCGTTTGCCCATTAGACTGAGGATGGAACCCCAAGGTGAGGCTGACCGTAGCCCCCAGCGCACCGCAGAAGGCTCTCCAGACTTCTGAAATGAATTGGGGTCCACGATCAGACACCACATCGGAGGGGATACCATGGATCCTGAAGACGTGTTGGATCAGGGCGTCAGCAGTCTCTCTGGCAGAAGGAAGCTTGGGCAAAGGCACAAAATGGGCTGACTTAGAGAAACGGTCAACAATGGTCAAAATGACGGTGTGACCGTGAGAGGGGGGCAGACCTGTGATGAAGTCCACAGCTATGTGTGACCAGGGTCGACTAGGAACAGGGAGTGGTTGAAGCAGGCCGGAGCTGGGTTGATGGGGGGTCTTGTTCCGGGCACAGACAGGACAAGCAGCCACGAAGTCCTTGGTGTCCTTCTCTAGAGTAGGCCACCAAAATCTTCTTTTGATGACCTCCAGTGTGCGGTTGGACCCAGGATGGCAGGCGATGTGGGAGGAGTGACCCCACTGAAGAACTTGGGATCGGACGGGATCAGGAACGAAGAGTCGGTTAGGAGGAACATCTTCTGGGGCAGGATGCTGGGCTTGAGCTTGATGAACCTGGGCTTCGACCTCCCAGGTAAGGGAGGCCACCACGCAGCTTTTGGGCAGGAGTTCATCCGGGGAAAACTGACGGGAGAGGGCGTCGGGCTTGATATTTCTGGTGACGGGTCGATAGGTGAGGGTGAACTGGAGCCTTTCAAAAAACAGCATCCACCTGGCCTGGCGAGGGTTCAATCTTTTAGCGGAGCGGATGTACTCGAGGTTCTTGTGGTCAGTCCAGACGATAAATGGATGTTCGGCGCCCTCTAGCCAGTGTCTCCATTCCTCAAGCGCCATCTTGACGGCCAACAGCTCCCGGTTACCTACATCGTAGTTGCGTTCCGCAGGTGCTAGGCAGCGAGAGAAGAAGGCACACGGGTGAAGTTTTCCATCTTTTAGGGAACGTTGAGACAGGACTGCTCCAACTCCTGTGTCAGAAGCATCTACCTCCACGATGAACTGTAGGGTCGGGTCAGGCTGTGCGAGGATGGGAGCAGCGGTGAAGCGCTCCTTGAGGTCCTGGAAGGCCTGGGTGGCTTCCGGGGACCAGCTGAAACTTCTGGCTGTGGAGGTAAGAGCAGTTAGAGGTGCAACAATCTTACTGTAATTTCTAATGAAACGTCTGTAAAAGTTAGCGAATCCTAGGAAACGCTGTAGTTGCTTTCTGGTCTCTGGCTGAGGCCATTCTTTGACTGCTGCCACTTTGGCGGGGTTCATCTTGATCTCCCCTGGGGAGATGATGTAGCCGACGAAGGAAACCGTGGCAGCGTGGAATTCACATTTCTCGGCCTTCACAAAGAGTCTGTTCTTATAGAGCCTTTCTAGTACTTGCCGTACATGCTGGCGATGTTCTTGGAGATCTTTGGAGTAGACTAAGATGTCATCGAGGTAAACAAACACAAAGCGGTTGATCATATCTCGGAGGACGTCGTTTATCAGGTTCTGGAAGACAGCTGGGGCGTTGGAGAGGCCGAACGGCATCACCAGGTATTCGAAGTGTCCCAAGGGGGTGTTGAAGGCCGTCTTCCACTCGTCACCTTCTCTGATGCGGATGAGGTGGTATGCGTTTCTCAGGTCTAACTTCGTGAAGACGGAGGCGTCGTGGAGAGGATTGAAAGCTGCATTAATCAGAGGAAGTGGGTAAGTATTCTTAACAGTGATCTCATTCAAACCTCGGAAGTCGATACAGGGACGGAGGGAGCCATCTTTCTTTCCAACGAAGAAGAAGCCAGCTCCTACAGGAGACGAAGAAGGGCGAATGATGCCAGCAGCCAAGGAGTCACGGATATACTCCTCCATGGATTGGTGCTCAGGCTTGGACAGGTTATACAGCCTACTCTTGGGCAAGGTGGCGCCAGGGAGCAACTCTATGGCGCAGTCATAGGGGCGATGCGGAGGCAGAGACAGGGCGTCTTCTTTACTGAAGGCAACGGCTAGGTCGTGGTACTCAGGAGGAACTAGGGACAAGTCTATGGGTTTAACAGGTGCAGTCTTAACAGGAGCGGAGGGAGTCAGAGCTGAACGAAGACAGTTAGCATGACAAAACGGACTCCAGGAACAAACCTCTTCCTTGATCCAATCCAGGTGAGGGTTATGGAGTCTCAACCAGGGATAACCCAACACCAGAGGAGAACAGGGGTGATCGATGAGGTGAAGACTGATTTCTTCTCGGTGGTTACCAGCGATGACTAGGGATACTGGAACTGTTCTGTGGGTGACCTGAGTGAGATTTAGTCCATTGAGGCCTCTGGCCTCTAGGGGTACTGGTAGAGGATCAGAAGGGACACCAAGCTGCTTGGCTAACTCACTGTCAATGAAGTTCTCTTCTGCCCCAGAGTCCACTAAGGCGAGGACAGGTACTGTTTGATCTTTCCAACACAAGGAAACGGTCATCTGGAAACGTTGGGGGGTCCTGGTGGAGGCCCGACTCACCGTTAGCCCCCCAGTTAACGGCGAGCCAGGTCTTTTACTGGACGAGCAGGACAGGCCGCGATGAAGTGTCCACTCTTTCCACAATACAGGCAGAGATTAGAAGCACGACGATGTTCACGTTCCTGCGGCGTCAGTCTGGCTCTTCCCAGCTGCATGGGCTTGGGTCCGGTGTCAGACGAGGTATCGGCGGGCGGACTTTCTGGAGGAGGTGTGGTTCGGAAGCTGGGAGTGTAAGACCGAGACCCTCGTTCTCGATGGCGTTCTTTGAGGCGGTTGTCAAGTTTGATGGCGGTGCTGATCAGATGGTCGAGGGAGGAGGAGTCATTTCGGGTGGCGAGTTCGTCCTTGAGTGTCTCTTGGAGTCCACGGTAGAACGCCCCCCGCAGTGCTGGATCATTCCATCCGCTTTCAGCTGCCAGTGTGCGGAATTCAATGGCATAGTCAGCCACACTCCGAGCCCCCTGGCGGAGGTTAGTCAGACGGTTGCTGGCGTCTCTTCCGCGTACAGGATGGTCGAACACTCGCCTCATTTCTGCAGTGAAAGCAGCATAGGATGCACTCAGTTCAGGCTGTTTACTCCACACAGCTGCACCCCAATCCCTCGCCCGTCCAGTCAAAAGACTAATAATGTAAGCTACTCTGGCTCTATCAGAGGCGTAGGAATTGGGCTGAAGCTCAAAAACAAGCGACGAGTAGAGGGCTTCTGTCTCCTCAAAAACGCTGCAGCAGAGTGAGTTGATTGGAGCGCTGCCGCCGGTGTGCGGCAGCCTGATTGCAGATTCACCACACCTGTGCCGCCGCCGCCTGCACGCTGCCTGGGAGAGAGAGAGAGAGAGGAAGAGCGAGAGGGAGAGAGAAGGTGCAGAGAGGGAGAAAAAAGGCTGCGCTACACAGCACCAGAGGTGCCAGGCACAACACTTTCAGGATATCCATAGCTCCTTTGTAGCTAGATATCTTAAATAAGATAAAATAATCCCTTATTTGTCCCACAGCACAAATTTGGATTTAAATAGAACTCGTTAATTTCTTACCCCAGTTTCATGTATTTACAATTGGTAATAATAAAGCCGATGTCTAATATTAAAAGTTAAAAAATATAATTGAAATATCTTGAAATTTTAAGTAAAAATCTGACAAAACAGAATTGCAGATATCTTGAATTTAAGTTTCCCATGAGTCATAATTGAGCGCATGCGCAAGATGGCAGCCACCACATCTGCCACATCTTTTATTCATTTTAACCCACTGTTTTAAATGGGATTTTAATTGTTCTTGTTGTTTTAAGTTTGTTTTTATCAACACAGAGACTGAATGGTAGCTTTCACCATGGCACCACCCACCTCTCCATCTGCTCCCTGCGAGAGCTGCCTTCGGCTGAACCAGAAAGTCACCGAACTGGAGGGAAAAATCTCTCTCCTTCACCAGTTTGGTGATAATAGCTAATTAACACCATGCTAGCGCAGTGTCACAGCACCAGGCAGCTGAGGGTGATGCCGCTGGGTGAGAACTGGAGGTCACAATACCGTGGCTCAATACGGCCCAGCTCCTGACTGACGACCAGTGGGCTCGGACTGGAGCCAGACCCAAGACTCTGCTGTGCTCCACCCCGGGGCAGTCGGCACAGTAGACAGTGGTTCACCACTGCACAAAACATGGTGGTAAACTGAGGAAATCATCTCCCCCTTCTCCTCTTCCAGCTCAGGATCTCAGCCTCTCCAAGTTTCCTCCACTTGCAGGATCCACGCAGCGTAGCTCTGGACACAGACGGGCTGCTCCCTGCACCATCTGCACAGACACGACGGACTCCATGCTGGGTGCTCGCCCTCCTGCCCGCCGTAGGGCTGCGGCTCTCTCCTTCACTCCCTACACTAATCCTCCTACTGCTGGTTCACCTGCTTGCCATGACTCAAACCCCCGGCATCTCCTCTGTCCAGCAGGATCTCCACCACCTTCACCTGGTCAGGCCCCATGGCTGCTGTGACCGGAGATCCACAGCATTGTCAGAGCCCTCAGCGGCCCCCACTGAATCCTGGTCCAGCTTCATACTCATAAGCATTAGAATTTTTAAATTTACTTAACTGTATGAATTTTATCCAACATGTTACCCAGACACACAACAGAGGTCACACAGACATAGACATGGTAATAACCGATGGCTTCTTTGCACATATTTTTTCAGTTGTGGATGCAGGCATTTCTGATCATTTCTGTGTCTTTTTTTACTGTAAATGATTTTATACAAGAGGATATTCCAGAACGCACTGTAAGGAAACGCTATCTTAAAGCTGAAGTGGCTGCAAATTTTATTAAGCTTTTAAGGGAGAATTCTGCAGAGTTTTTGCCCTTGTCTTGTGATTTTATTGTAGGTAGTTTTAACAGTAAACTCAGATCTACTGTTGAGTTGAGTGGCCCCTGTGCTGCCTTTAAAAAGTGTCAGAGTGAGCGCTCTGTTTTTTGGTTTCAGAAGTAGCGTCAGAGTGAGCGCTCTTACTTTCATTTTCAGCTCTGCTACTCTTTGTAGTAATGCCGCATTCGTTTGGCAATCCAGGCCGGTCATTCCTTGTCGGATTTTTATGACCGTATGACACGTCTGATCTGAAAGCGTTTCATTGCAACAGTCTGGAAAACATGGCGGCGCGCCGTAAGTTTGTTTTTGTTTGTATGGTTGCTGAGCACCGGAGAAGGACACTGATGACCTACATCAAATATTTGAGTGCAAGGGATGAAGAAAGACGTCGCATCATGCTGTAAGGCCAAAGTTTTCCAATAACCACTCAGCTAAAAAGTGTGTAGGCTGTCAGAAATATGTTGAGATAGCCTTATCAGTGTTTTGCATGACATGCATAAAGCACTTTGAATGACCATGTATGATATTGTAACCTACAGCGCAAGGACTCTAACATCTTTCCTGTGAATGTGTTAAACAATGCATTCCTATTTAGCTCTACTGTATGTGCTAGCACAAAGGATCTATGAATATCTGTTCCTGTGTATTGAAACCCGTGCTTAATGAACTGACTTTGGTCTGCACTTTCCGTTTCATTACGAAAAGACCTCCAAACTGCACTTTTAATAAAGACAGCAAGTGCAAAAATATTAGCCCTATTATTATTATTATTATTATTATTATTATAAAAAGTAGCCCTATTATTATTATTAGTAGTAGTAGTAGTAGTAGTAGTAGAAGTAGTAGTAGTTGTTGCCTTGCAGGTATGTGCTGTCCCAGTTATCCATCAGACACTCTGTGTTAAAGACGGGTAGAGAATGGGAAATCTTTCTGGAAATGGATGAACATTCATTCTGCCGGCATCTTAGGGTGACCTGGGCCCAATTTGATTTCCTACTGGACCAGCTACACCAACAACAACAACAACAGAGTCAACAAACAACACCAGGCCCCTCATTTTGGAGGCCGACCTGCAGTTCCCCTTCACCACAGACTTATAATGTTTTTGTGGTATATGGGGAACCAAAATTCATTCAGAGAAATCTCTGATAAGTTTAATGTGTCACAGAGTAAAGCTCATAAGTGCATTGTTGAGCTACTCAGCACACTCTGTTCCCTTACCCCCTCCTTCATCTCCTGGCCCAGTGAGTGTGAGAAGAGATTGTCTGCTGCTGCAATTTCCAGGGTCTGTGGCATCCCTGGCATTATTGGTGCCATCGATGGGTGCCACATTAAAATACAGAGGCCCATCCTCCGGGGCAGCGACTACCTCAACAGGAAAGGGTTTTACTCGGTCCTCCTACAGGGGATTGTGAATGAAAGGGGAAGGTTTGTAGACATATTTGTCGGACCACCAGGTTGGGTGCATGATGCACGAATGCTGCGCTCTTCCACCATTTATACAACTTGGGAGGAGAAGATGGGAGAGTACCAGCTGCTGGGGGATAGTGCTTACTGCGGGAATGCCTACTCCTTTGTTTGTTCACCTCAAAGAGATAATGGGGCTCTGTCAGCTGTGGACATAGCAAGGAACTTTCAAATCAGCAGGGGCAGAGTGATTGTGGAGCAGACCATTGGTAGGATGAAGTGTCGGTGGAGAAGAGTCCGAGAACTCCAGAATTACTGCCTGCATCCTCCACAATCTCTGTGCAGACCCCAAAGAAGTGTGTGAAGACCATCCACACGGCTGCCCAAGAGATGGCGATGATAATGAATAGCTAAATTATGATTTTCGTTATTAAATTTTTGCATTCATGAATTGTTTTGTCACAATGAGCCAGGAATGTGTTGTGGTTGTGTGATTTATGTTGCCCAAAATTATGTTGCCTTTTGAAAAAACAGGAAAACAGAGCACTCCTGATAAATATATAAAAAGTCATTTATATTGTTTTGAAAAGCACCCTGTATTTTTGGATCAAAAGAATTGTTCCTTCATTTTCTTCTCACAAAAATGGAATAAAAGATTGTCCGATGAATGTTGACTGAAGTATTTTATTAAATAAAAAACAGCACACGTGGTTAGAAATAAGATAGTTCTTGAAAAAAGCAGAGTAAAAAGTAAAATATCTTAAATAAATTAGGATGATTAACACACTGTGTACCAGACAAATACTGTTTATAATGAGGATTCTTCCTGGGTTCAGTCTTTGTCAAGAAAACGACCCATGAGATTTTCAAATGATTCACTGGAGTGCGTCAACAGGGCCATGAGCTCCAAATGTCTTTGTTGGCTTGCAGCCTCCACTTCTCGAATGACTCCAGCGAGGGGAATTTTCTCTGGCCGTCGACGTCTATAGGGGTGACGGCTGGAGGAGCCTGGCAGAGTGGTGGAGGAGCCTGGCAGACTGGTGGAGGAGCCTGGGGGGCGGCTGAAGAAGACTGGCAGAGTGGTGGAGGAGCCTGGGGGGCGGCTGAAGAAGACTGGCAGAGTGGTGGAGGCGCCTGGCAAAGTGGTGGAGGAACCTGGCAAAGTGGTGGAGGAGCCTGGCAGACTGGTGGAGGAGCCTGGGGGACGGCTGGACGGGTCTGGGAGACGCAGATCTTAAGGTCTCCTGATTTCTGATCCTTGAGCTGTACCCACAGCAGGATAAGTAACGTCATGGTGGCCGCCCAACAGTTCCTCCATCTGCGCGTAAAACTGGAACCACATCGTCCCCTGGCCCATTGTGCGGTTGTTGTCTTTGATCCATTTATAGCTCTCCTCCAAGGTCCCCCATTTTCTGGCAACCTTGTCAGGCCCAAAAACAACACCGAAATGGTTGGTAAGTTTGGCAGCCATTTCTTGCCACATTTGCTTCTTGGACCCTTTTCCCAGCCTCACCCTGGCATTGAGCTCCTTCAAGGACCTCGGTAAGTCCCCCCCATCCTCTTCCATCCTGTGCCTCATCAAATCTATGAGGAACAAAGTTTGGTCCCTAGTGAACACTTCATTCACATGCATGGGTACATTTGGAACCTCTGTGGACAGGTCACTTTGCTCCTCCATTGCCTCCTTATTGGACTCTTCATTGTTCTGCATTGTTTCATTTGGAGGCTCTGTGGGACTTGTCGGGTCACTTTGCGCCTCCATTGCCTCCCCACTGGCACCGTCAGCAGCATTTTGCAGCCCTAAACATGTAACATTTGATCAGATGACAGTGATGGTACCATAGCCTTCTACAGTATACAATGACAAATATGCCTATGATTAATATGTGTGTTTACGCATGATGACAGCATTACATTACAAGAAGTGAAAAGGGATTGTCAATATTTCACTCACCAGGTAAATGTATTTCAAACCGAACAGTCATTTGTTCGCCCAGAAAGAGGGTATGGGGGTCTGAAGCTGTTCGATAAAGGAGGCGGTTCAGGGGCTTGCTCAGCGCTCGATCAAGAAATAGAGTAGAATTTTCATCTGCGTATACTGTAACAACAGAGGTAAAGAAAGACACATTCCATTTTAGCCTGGTCCTTGCATGTATATCTATCCACCTCATCCATTTTACACTTGTTTCAACCTACTAGGCTGACTTTACAAGACATGTACACAAGCTCTGGAAATGAACACTGGTGATAAACACCTGAACATGCATTTTAAATGCTTAAGATGATCATAGGTGCAATGAAAAATGAAGCTATTCTACATAGGAGCAGAAAGAGAATAGCCTACAATGTAGTCTAGCCATAGACTTTGCTGGTTCAAATGACTTTAGGCTACAACGGGCTTGCACAGACTTTTTTTCCAACACAAATCACAGTGGAAATAGAAATGCCATTGCAAAGTACTTGTATGATTTTTACAACACAAACGCTTAATTAAACAACATATACGAGGACAAATTGAGGACAAATAACTTTGTTTACCATTCACAATGTGCGCAGCCATCTTCGTCGTGACGTCAATTCTACCGACTCGGTCTACCTGGACCTTGCCCGAGTTTGATGACGAGACCTCCGGGTAGAACGGGTGTTCTTTTGTACCTTTCCGGACTGGAAATCGTATCAATCCCGGTTCCAGCTACCAAACGAATGCGGCATTAGTTTGGCCTGCATCTTGCTGGAGCTCACACAGGCCAGGCAGACAGCCACATTCATGTTATGCTGAGAGTTTTCTGCACTTCAGCCTTGGAGAATATTTATCTGTAAGTATTCTGTGAATTATTCTGTAATACTCTGTACATTAGTAGACGTTTGTGTTTTTATTTTAAATAGCAGAGTGGAGATTAATGTGATTATTTTTGTAGAACATGTGCTCCGCTAGCTAGCAACAGGCTGTAGGTCTGTTCAGTTATTGATTGATGACTCATAGTGATGTGTTTTATGTAATGCAAATCTATGTTCTTGTTTCTGCTATGTTCCTCAGTTTTAAAAAGCAAAAAGCAAATAAACAAAGAAGACCGGTAAAACACAAGAAAAGTCAAGCCTTGTAGTTTTTATTGGGGGACTTAGGTACATGCGCTGCATGGTCAGTACAGCCCCACTAAAACCCCCCGGAGAAACAAAGAAGTCAAACAATTAAAGAGAAACTATCAGATAGCAGAAAGAAGATTGAGAATGAATGAGCAAATGATCAACTACTGTCAGAACTGAGCACAGGAGGTTGGACCCAAAAGCACGACCAGATAGACACGTTCAAAGTTACACACAGTTTATTAAACACCTCAAAAAATACTGAATAGGGGTTCCTGGGGAGCTGGCAGGCCCGAAGGAAACAGGCTGGGAATCCAACGGGAGGGGTCAGACGAGAGACGTTGGTCAGGCAGGCAGAGTCAGAACCAGGAATCCAGAGAGTAATGCAGAGGTACAGACTAGAGACAGGCAGAGGACGGTTAATGAGGCAGGCAGGGTCAGAACACAGGTTAGCAGGAATCTTGGCAGAGGTACAGATGAGCAGACGAAACAGGGTTACCGTGAGAGCAGGCAGGATCATACACAGGCTGAACAGGGAACTGGCGACAGTACCGACAGGGAACAGGCAGGTCTCAGGAAATGGGTCACAAACAGATCTCTCACAAGAAGGCAGGCAGAAAACACTGGTAAGTATCTCTCTCTCTGGAATTGATAACAAACATATATACTACAGAGAGGCAGGTTAACGAGACACAGGTGAACACATTAGGGAGGAGGGAGGCAATCACACAGGAGGAAGTAAAGACACCAGACATGACACAGGAGGGATAATACCAAAATAAAACCAGAAATGACGAAGACAAACACAAAACACTAACATCTGGAGGCAGTTGTGACAACTACCAAATCTTCTGAGATCAACTCACTATAAAATAAAGCAGTTAAATATGCAAGACAGGCACATTTCTCAAAACTGATCACAACTGGAACAACCCAAAAATTATTTTTTTCAACCATTGCTTAATTAACCCAGTTTTTATGTCCAGCAGTATGTCAACCAACTTAAAATGTGAAGAATTTGCAGTTCACTTCAGTAATAAAATAGAAACTATTAGATTTAATTTATGTCAGTCTCAGCCAATGAATTTTAACACCCCTGAGCCTTTGTTTTTATGTGAGGAAACACTAGAGAAGTTTGTCCTGGTTGATGCTGAAATGCTTGGGAAAATTAACTTCTCATTTAAAACTAGCAACCTGCCTTTTAGATCCCATTCCCACAATTATTTGCTTCAGATGGATGTTTTCCCTGCTGCTTTTTAAACTGCCATGGTTAAGCCTCTTTTGAAACAAAATAATTCAGACGCCTCGGTATTTAGCAACTATAGACTAGTGTCTAAACAGCCATTTTTAAGTACAATTTTAGACAAGCTTGTTTTTAATCAGTTAAATGATTTTATGGTCTCTAACAAGATTTTTGAAAAATACCAGTCTGACATTCAAGCCAATCAAAGCACAGAGATGGCACTGGTCAGGGTTGTTAATGACCTGAGGTCAACTATGGACATGAAAAAACCCTCTGTATTACTACTATTTGATCTTACTGCAGTCTTTGATACAGTCCACCACTCAGTCCTTTAAGCTAGACATCACAATCTGGTTGGTTCAATTTTAGGTCCAAAACTTTTTAATCTTTACATGCTGCCACTTGGGAACATCATCAGGAGGCATGGCATCAGTTTCCATAGTTATGCTGATGATACACAGCTGTATACTGCTGTGTCTCCTAAGGACTCAGGTCCACTTGATGCCCTTTTTAACTGTATTTTAGATATCAAGTCCTGAAGCTCAGAGAGAGAAACTCAACTCGAAACTTCAAGAACTGGCATGAAAACCCTGTCAACAAGTGAAAAACCTTGGAATTATCTTTGATTCGAATCTTAGTAGTGAACCACATATTAGAAGTATAATAAAAAAAAATAAAAAAATTGGATTTTATCACCTCAAGAACAATGCCAGAGTGCAACCGTTTCCCTCCCAAGCCAACACAGAGATACTAATGCATGGTTTTGTCACCTATAGAATTGATTACTGTAATGCTGTACTTGCTGTTCTTTCCAAGAAAAACATTGCTCAGTTACAGGTATTACAAAACTCAGCTGCACGTGTGCTGATGAGGACCAGAAAGAGAGTTCACGTTACACCAAGTCTCTGCATTGGCTTCCTGTGTGCCTCAGAATTTATTTGGGGGTATTTTTTTTATTGTGTGAGGCACTTTGTGTTGCATTCTGTTTGTATGAAAAGTGCTATATAAATAAATTTGGTTTGACTGTTGATTGATTGATTGATTGATTGATTGATTGATTGATTGATTGATTGATTGATTGACAATTTAAATGGAGATATCCAAAATAAAGTCTCAAAATATTTTGGGTATCTTTAGATAAATTCTCCATGGTACTTTATAGTTTATTCATACCAGAATTTAATCATAAGTATCTCAAATTTGAATTGAAATCTAATTAGACATATTTCAACTTAATGTGTTAACTATGCATAAATAAACTGCAGATCATATAAACCCTGTCAATCTGCTTGCCATGTCCCTATACTGTCTGATAATCTGTATATAAAGCAGTAAAATAAAAACTCCCACTTCAGCCCACTTGAAAATGCAGAAACATACTCACCCACACCAGGTCAACGTGTTTCCTCTCTGCGTCAGCCTCACCGTATCCAGGTTTTTCTGGAGCAACTAATGTAGGAAACGAATGGGAAATCCAGCAGCAGTAAAGTACGAAAGAGCAAGAATAACGGAGGGCAGAAGTATCTCCTTAAGTTTGCTTGGTGACATCACAGAGTCACATGTTACTGTGAAAGTAGTGCCCAGTCAAGTAGAACAGAAATCCATCCCCTTCAGCCAGCAGCCAGCAACTGTGATATATATAGTCTTCTGACCATAATATCAGTAAGTGTCTGTGCCTCCTAACTACTCCATGTCTGCCCACGAGACATTTTCCAGTGTTTTCTTTTTTTTACCTCTGCTTCGTCTTTTTTCTACCCAAAATGCACTGCGCTCTACGTCCCTTCCTCTCTTTGGTTCACTTCCTCTCTTTGGTTTGCTGGATTGTCCATTTGCATTTCTCACTGTAAGCCAACCGCACCAGGGTTCACTTGCAAGTGAACCGAGACCCCCAGTTTCCAAGCAGACCAGGGTTTGCTCGTTTGGTCTGCACCAGAGTTCGAATGAGCGTTCACACCACTCCAAACGAACCGAACTATCCGTGGAAGCGGACCAGGGTTTGTTTAAAGCAGACCAAATGGCGCCAGTGTGAATGCGTTCTTAGGAAAAGACAGCCGCTGTGCTTAGAGAATCCGACTGCATTTACACTAGGCTCCATAATTATGCTACGGTGAATGTTATTGGAATTCCCAAAGCAAACCTTTGGTAAACAAATGATGTCCAGAATATGGACTATTAGAAGTACAGGTTTTAAAGGTTAGATTAAGGGAAAAGATGTGATAATCAGCCTTATACATATAATAGCTCAAGAACTACCATACAACTCAGTAAATACCTTTCATGTTGACATGATTGTGGTTTGAAGATGTAATGGCTGATACAGGCTGTGGATGTGTAGTGTATCAAAATAGATTGCCCAAAGAATGGTTGATATGGCACGTCACTTTAAATGTTGCTGCCACAAGGAATTTTGGGATGGCATGATCCTCTTTCCTTTCATAAAGGATGGTCCAGGGTGTCCTATGCTAAAAGAGATTATAAAGGAAGCATTGTGAAGCACCTTTTCCTAATGTTAAAAGAATTCGAACAGCTCTTATCATGGCAGCTACTTAGATACTACCTTTCACTCAGTTTGGATCCTTCTCAAGCAAAAAGGACTATTTGAGCACAGCCATTATTTAATAGTACCTACCTATTCTGGTTTAACCCTATGGGCCCGAATGACGCATAGTGCGTCCAAATTCACACCTGTTCTTCTCTATTGATTTTCTCCGCGACTGTGCGTTATAGCGAGAAGCCACGCACGTCACATGAAACAACGGAATTGTAGCTTTCCGACAAGACCACTTGTCGGTAGTCCAATGTTTTCACAGCGAAAAAAAATGATAAAGTTACACTAAAATTATGTATAACAGAGCTTTCATACAGCTTTGCACACACATTACTCTTGGATGGATTACTCGCGAATGCAGGGTCGCACAGAAATGCCACGCTTATCACATGAAAGTGCAGGAGCAGAGCTTTCCAGTGATTCCACACACATCACTGTGCTGTCATCCCATCACCCTATAAATACAGATCAAGTGTCTACAAAATAAAAACCTGACAAATTTCTTTACAATCCATTATACAGATCTTGTTATCAGTCACTTCATATAGTGAGGAATATCGTATCTTACCACGTCTTAGGCTTGCATGTGTTTCTCCCTATCTATCAACATTTGTAGTCCGGCTTTCAAGATGCAAATATCTCCATATTGTCCAGTTGACACTCCATCAAACCTTGTATGACAAGACAAGCGCACTTCACCTTTGCGCACCCAGACAACTGTAGCCTAATTATGCATGCATGACAGGGCCGTAGTCACCATATACATTGAGGGAGACATGTCCCCCCCTGGGCGGCACAGTGGGGTGGTGGTTAGCACTCTCGCCTCACAGCAAGAGGGTTGCCGGTTCGATCCCAGGCGTGGGAGCCCTTCTATGCGGAGTTTGCATGTTCTCCCCATGTCAGCGTGGGTTCTCTCCGGGCACTCCGGCTTCCTCCCACAGTCCAAAGACATGCAGATTGGGGACTAGGTTAANTGCCAGATTCCAGAGAGTCTCCCCTCTTCATATATGGCAGAATATGTCATTTTCCAACTTGCTATGGTGAGATACATGTAAAAATGTAAGAATTTAGTAACACTGATTTGTTTTTTTCATTGATATAAAAATTAATATAAAATACAGGCACATAGGAGGACATGTAACGATGGCAAATCTGGATAGCTGGATTGTCCTGAAAAAAAAAACAAGATATAGCATGTGTATGTAGCCTTTATAATGACTGTGATATCACCTTAAAAGTAAAGGCAGTAAAAAATACCCTAAAAACGCCTAGGGCCTTTTTTGGAGTGTTGCAGAGTTGTGAAATGTGTTTTCTGAAATGTGGTGTTTTGTGAAATGTAATGTTTTGTTAAATGTTGTAGTATTTTGTGATATGTTGTTATGTAAAATGTTGTAGTGTTATCTAAAATGTTGTAGTGTTTTTGAAAATGTTGTCATGCTTTGTGAAATGTTGTATTTTGTGAAATACTGAAGTGTTTTCTGAAAAGTGTTTTTGAAAATGTTGTGTTTTGTGAAATGTCGTAGTCTTGTCTGAAATGTTGTGATTTGACCCTCAGGGTCACTGTATAGTTCTGTCATCTTTGAAATTATCAATAAGAATATTAAAATCATCCACTATAATAACACAATCAAAGGCAATAAACACTTCAGACCACAGTTTGGAAAAGTCAAACTTCCGAATGATTTTTTTTTGCACTAGAATATTATCTTACACTGGAATGGTTGCATTTTCTGAGGAAAAGGTATGAAAGCTGGAAGCTGTTAGCTTCTGCTGCTGCTTCCAGCTGCTGTTAGAACAGCAATTTTTCACGTCTTTTAGCGCCACCTACAGGTAAGAGTGTATTAAGTGCTACAGACTTTTTCAGCATCCCCATCTGTACAACTTTGCTACATTTACAGTAGTTAACCATGGAATATTACACTTACGAGATGTGGCAGTTACTAAGTAGTATGGTGGCGTTTTATTAATGGCCACAGGGTGGGGCTATTGCTGCAATTATTAAATATGTCAAGCATATACTCATGGAGTAGTTGTTTACCAAGTTTCATTTTATTGAAGTCAATGGAACTGTAAAAAATATTGTTTTAATGTTACTTTATGCAATGTGGCTGTGTGTACAATATCCCCATTTTGACTGCAATCCAATTTAGCATTGAAGAGTTTTTGCCCATTAGGTGCATGAGGCCACCCCTTTCAAAGGTTTGCTAACCAATTACAGAAAACAGGATGTGATACCCAAAGTGAACTTGTGATTGTGTTGCTGGTCATCTTAAAATGATTTGTACTAAGTTTGGTGAAGATAAGGTGAAATATGTGCCAAAAGAAGCCAAAAATGTGTATACCAAAAAATCCAAAATGTCGGAAAAAATGTTTGCGCAAATGGCCGTGGCCTATATCAGCCAAATTGCCACACACTGTTCAAATACTGTTTCGTTTTAACTCTCACGGTTCATGAGTTAGCCAACTGTGGATTAATCCACATGTTGTCCTTTGGTATTTCCAGCAGCAGACTGAGTCAAAATAAAGTACACTGTGTGTGTGTTTGTGGTAATGGAGGAACAGGTCACCCAGTGCAACAGTGTGACTCACTGATGTGTTTTAATAGTTTTTGGAATCCAGCAGCGTTCTATGGCACAAATGAATGGGCGGCTGTGGCTCAGAGGTAGAGCGGGTCATCCACCAATTGGAAGATCAGCTGTTCAATCCCCCGCTCCTCCTGTCTACATGTAGAAGTATCCTTGAGAAAGATACTAAACCCCAAATTGCTCCCAATAATGCTTCCATCAGTGTGTGAGTGAGTTAAGAACTGAGTAGCAGGTGACACCTTGTATGGAAGTCTCGGCCACCTGTGTCTGAATGTGTGTGTGAATGGGTGAATGTGACTCCCAGTGTAAAAAGCGCTTTGAGTGGTCAAATGACTAGAAAGGCACTATACAAATGCAGGTCCATTTACCATTTACCCACACAACTGTGTGACACACCTTGTCAGTAGAATCAATTTATTGTTTGTTTGGGTCTGCACAAAATTTGCTGATAAGAAAAGACAGAAAATGACTTTAAATTAATAACAAATACTGTATGTCTGACTAAATGAGTTTGTCATTTCTGGAAGAAATTCCCAATGTAGTTGTGCAATAACACTGATGCTGGTATAGCAGTAACACAGTGACGTAATGTAGGAGCATCCCTCTGTTAGATGAATATTGCAGAGGAATTCTTTAACAAGGACACAGCTCTACAGAGCTCTGAGACTATGTCCACTACATCTGAAAAAAACTCATCAATTATTAAATTACACTGTATATGTCATTTTAAGCTAAAGATGTGTGTCTGTGTGGAGTTTTGGTTGTGGTTGTCTCCATTCATCGTCAGTAAATGTCAAAGCAGTGTGAGACACTGCAAGTGTTTAAGTTTGTGTCTTTCAGTATTTATGTTCTACAAAAGGATGACCACTCCAGTAACAGTAAGCGTGTTTCAATGTTGCAGGGCAGGGAGGATGACTCCTGTACAGAGTCCGAAGCCCACTCTATATCCATCTCCTTGACAGTAACCTAGAAAAAGAAAAAGATGGGTGATTACTATAAACAGAAACATGTGAATACAGTCATAATAATCAGTATGTAAGCCTGTTGAAATCACAGAGGTCATGCCCTTTTGCAGTCAAACATTTTGTCAGATGTACAGCACGGTGGTGCAGAAAAAGAGGGCTTGGGGTTTGAACCCTGCCGGCCGACCGGCTGGTTGATAGGCTCCAGCACCTCCACAGCCCTTAACAGCATAAGCAGTTAGGGATAATGAATGAATTAATGAAGTTTAAATGTATAGCTGATATTGTTATTTAGGGGTGACCCCAAATAGTCGATGATTCGGTGATTCGATTCGGAGAAGTCTGATTCGACTGCCAGTCTCGCCATCGAATCGTCGCAAAATGTGGTTATGAAACAAGACCGTACCATTCTGACTATATGGGGGTGCTCACTGCTGCTGAAAATCTTGATTAGACATAGAATATATTTGTTTTCTAGTAATTCATGATATATAGCTTATTTTGATACAAACATCAGCCTAATTTCTGTTAATAAAAAATTAAAAATAAAAAACGCATGAATAAATCACCCAGTTGCTCGATCCAAATAAGATGAGGTGAGTGAGTGCGCTGCAGGACCATCAGAGCAGCATCGAGGCCTACGGTGATTTAAATTTAAAGTTAAAGTCCCACTGATTGTCACACACCTCAGTGTGTGAAATTTGTTCTCCGCATTTGACCCATCCCCTGAGGGAGCGGTGAGCAGCAGCGGTGCCGCGCTCGGGAATCATGTGGTGATGATTTACGGTGGCGGAGCGCATAAACAAACACTTAGGAGGAGGTATGTGCTCTCAAATCAAACTTTTTTGAAGGATTATTCGTTTACCTGAAGTGTCTTGAAACGAATTTCACCGCTGATTGTTTTCTTGATAGACTCTGATTTTTTATTTGGCTACTTTTTGTCCGACGATTGAGAGCGGTGACGCACGATCCGTGTAATCTCTCAAGACAGATTCTGCAATTTACATTGTAGAATCTGTCAGCAGCCCTGTGTGAAAGACGACTAGAGAGGGGGGGAGGGCGGGGCTTTGAGTTTGAACGATGCTGCGCTTTAGCCAATCACAATGGAGGGGGCGTGGCCGAGACGTGCAGGTGTCCCCAGGAAATGTGTACCAACAGAAACAGCAAGCTCCGCGTCCATGGCGACCGCTCCACCCAAAATGCCGTCTCGTCAACGTGAAATTTTTTTTTTTTTCCAGCGGATGAGTTACAACATGATTGAGCTAACTGGAGTACTTTCATGTCATATCCGACAACAGGAGGCTTTTAACAGATGACGTCTGTAATTGTAATTTCATTATTCTTTGTGTATTCTTTGTGTTTTCAAATACACAGACGTCTAGACCTCTTAACCTCCCACCTAGATACAAAATCCTGCAGGATACGCCAGGTGTGAAACACACCCTAGGGGGTCGGAGCTAATACTTGCAGCAGACAAAAGAGTGTTAAAACAATGGGTAGGGGCGCCGGTCCCTGCCGCAGACAGAAGGGTGTGAAATACACCTTAAGAGGCGTTCCTCAGGTATAAATGTTTAAGCTTCCCCATGCTCGGGGTCTTTCTTCATTCTGACCACTTGTGTGCTGATTGGCCTTTTCTTTGCAAAGAAAATAAAAAAACCTTGTCGGCCGGCAGAAGTCTCTATTTCATTATTCACCAGCAGCAGAGAATTTCCACAGCAATTTGGTGTCAGAAGTGGGAACCCTCGAGCGATCGTCTGGGACGGAGTGCGGACAGTGACATCCTGGAAGGAAAAAGATTTCCAGCCTTCAACCTCAAATCCTCTTCTGAGCAGGGAGGACTGACCGCAGACGTCCCAGATCGTTGCCGCTGGGATTCCACGAACGCAATTCAGCAAAATTCATCTGGTGAGCACTGAAGTATTTACATTTAAACTATTATTATTATTATTATTATTTATTTTTTTTTATTTATTTATTTTTTTTAATTTGGCATAACATTTCCATTTCTCATATTATCCACAATTGGCCGGCTTTTGTCGCTTGTAGCCTAAACGAAGCGACCAGCTTTTGTCGCTTGTAGCCTAAACAAAGCGACCAGCTTTTGTCGCTTGTAGCCTAAACGAAGCGACCAGCTTTTGTCGCTTGTAGCCTAAACGAAGCGACCGGCTTTTGTCGCTTGTAGCCTAAGCGAAGCGACCTGCTTTTGTCTCTTGTAGCATAAACGAAGTGACCTGTTTTTTTCACTTGTGGCCATAACAAAGTGATCCTTACAGAGACGTCTGTATTGTAATAGTCGTGCACGACCTCCACATTTGGAATGGGGAGATTTCCGTCGAGGTTGGACCTCCGGAGGGGCCTATTGTGGATGTTATGAGAATGAGAAGGAAATATGGGGATAAAAGTCTAAAATATTTAAATGTCTGGATAGCTGAGTTTTGGATTCCCAATAGGGGGATCCCTCAGTTTAAAAAAACATATCAATATTAGAAGAAAAACTGAAGGGAAAAGAACAAGAAATGAGAGGGAAAAAGAGTTTCTGTTAAAAAAAAAAAAAAAAAATTGAAATTATAGAAGGTCAAAAAGAATGTTTACAGATGTGGAAAGGAGACGCAGAGACACAAAATGGGAAAACAATGAAGAAACAACTACCCTTTTCTTGTGAAAAAGTTGAAACCAATGAAAAGCAAAATTCACACACGCAAAGAACACCAGACTCGCAGATCTCCTCTTCTTTGTTTCCACAGCTGGCGGCTTTGAAGCTGGATCCAGATCTCAATGGCAACCCACCATTTCGTCCTTCATTCAACACCTACAGTTGCCTTCAACTACCTGATGAGTCAAGCAATTCTCCAGATGTGTGGGAAATTCATCTCGTCAAGCAATTCTCCAGATGTGTGGGAAATTCATCTCTGCAATTGTTTCTTAAACGGACTAAAACCGGACATTGCCTCAGCTGTTAAAAGTTCCTGCATCGGTTGGAATGATGCACGCCTGTCCAAACTTCGCAGACACGCCATACATGCCCATGACCAAATACTCTCTAAGATAAAAAAAAAGAAAAGACAACACAGAAGGAGCTTCACATGGCAGCAATAACCATGTTTAACACAGTCCGAGAACATGGACAACCAGGTCATGAACATAGAGGAAAAGAACGCGGCCGACACAGGAACTGGGAAAGAAAACCTCCAAGTGATGTCTGTTTCCTCTGTGGCCAACGTGGACATTGGAGACGTGATTGTCACAGAAATACCTCATCAAACCTCAGTAGACAAGTCGGACTGAAAATGCCTGGGGGTTGTCGGAGAGAGATGGACTCCTGCTGACAAGCCAAACCAACCTGTGAGACCAGAAGAAGGTACTGCACCACACTCACACACACACACACACACATACTAAGCAGATTAATACACAAGCTATCGAGAGTTCAGACAAAAAATATGCAATTGCTCTAACATATGTTCACTACACATCTGATCATTTCAAAAAGTTTCCACAACATTGACCATCACAGAACAAAATGTTATATTCTTAGTTGACTCAGGAGCCACACATTCTGTGATAAAAGCTTTAGAATTCACTAAGAAACCAAAATTAAGTGGAGATTATGTGTACTCTGTTGGTTCATCAGGTCAAACAATTAGGGAGAACATTACTGTCCCACTCAAATGTGCGGATGAGTCAAATACAAGCTTCAAACATGCATTCTTGCTCTCTGAAGTCTGTCCCATTAACCTGATGGGCAGGGACTTGATGTGCAAATTAGGCCTTTGTCTGATCTCAACCCCAGAAGGTGTCAAAGTTCACAGACTATCTGATCTGTAACCAAATTTTTCACACTCCTTTTTCCACCACACCCCAAACCTGAGGTATGCATATCAGTGGAAACTGCAACCATCAACAACCTCTGAGCTTGTTACAGAAGCTAGGAAAACAGTTTTAACAGCTTCAACAGATTTCATGACACCAGAGGACCTACATTGCACCTCTCATGTGTCCCCAGGACCTGATGATCCATATGAGGAAGGTTGGTTGAGGGAGAGATTTGACAAACTCACATTGACACACATTTATTGGACACAACACAAATGTGCTATATCAGTCTCTCTCACACCAGCTCAATGTGACATGTACACTATGGACCATTCTGTCCCACACCTCACATTTGCAAAACACATCAGATAACTGGGAAGATTTGGGCCCATTTATAAAATCATGTCAGCGTGCAGCCGATTGGCAAGAAACATCTGATCAATCTATTTTATTTTCACCAACACTGCAGTGCTACTCTAAAACTTCAACATCTGTTGTGCACACTCAAAGAAAAAATCCAGCTGGTACCTAAAAGCACTTCTAAATCTTTTTCTTTTTTGTCCGAAGAACAAGCTACAGCTATTACAGCCCAACAGGAGGTCCCTAAGACACTGTGGACTGTCCATAAGTATGATGTTGGCCTCATCAAAGACTGTGAACCTGTTGTCATCACTCCAAAATCAGACTTTAGACCTTGCAAGGCTCAATATCCACTTAAACAAGAAGCCATTGATGGCATAACACCAGTCTTTGAGTCTCTTAAAGCAGCAGGAGGAATTGTTCCCTGTGATGACTCTCCAGTGCGCATACCTTTGTTCCATTTTGCTCCCTAACTCAATTGCTGTTTGTAAATGCCTTGCTCATACTAACAACTCAGATTCTCTCTAGGAAAAGCAAGAGGTGATGCCACTGCAAAAAGAGCTGCACTCCAACCCACTATCCTTGATCCTTTGTTTGTTTCAACTCCAGTCTCTATTCCCAGCTCCCTTACAGCAATACAGTCCTTTGCCACACCACAAGAAAAGACGATGTGGAGACACTGCGGTGCCACACAGGAAGAAGCAGTGTGGCGGGGACCCAATGAAAAACCTTGCCTGCCCAAACATTTCTTTCCTCACTTTGCAAAACTGACACATGGATTGGACCATGTGTCAAAAGGGGGGATGTTGGATGCCATAACTCAACACTGGTTCACCAAAGGGTTTTCAGTTCATGCGCAGAAGTTTTGTCAATCATGTACGGTTTGTGCAACAGATAACGCAGGTAAAACCAAAACAATCACACACGCTGCTCACCCACCACCAGACAGACCATTTGAACATTTGAATACCAACTAAACTGAGCAGCGATAATGGCTCACACTTTGTCAATTCTGCAATAACCCAAATCAGTGAATTTCTTGCCATTGACCTCAGACAACATTGTGCATACCACCCTGCCAGTGGAGGTGCTGTCGCACGAGAAAATGGCACTCTGAAATCAAAATTGGCTAAGTGTTGTGAGGAAACGGGATTGCCATGGACAAAAGCTCTGCCTATTGTTCTAATGCATATGAGAATGAGAAAAAGGTCCACAGTGAACATGAGTCCCTTTGAAATTCTTTTTGGCAGACATCCATCCCTAGGAGTGGAACCTGTAACCAGGCCGCTCCCCTCCACTGGCCTATGTGAGGATGACATGTTACAATATTGCAAAAACTTATCTTCCACTCTCTCTCTAATCTCTCAACAGGTGAAATCAGCCCTTCCACCACCAGCTTCCACATCATTCCATGATTTCCAACCTGGCGACTGGGTGGTGATAAAGGACCTAAAAAGGAAACACTGGCACTCCAAACACTGGCGAGGTCCATTCCAGGTGCTCCTGACAACGCATACTGCTGTGAAGATCGCTGAGAGAGCAACGTGGGTTCACGCCAACCACTGCAGGAAGGTCCCTGAGCCAACGGAGGAACTCAGCTGTCGACGCAAGGACGGACATCGTGAGGATGAACAACGCGAGGACGAACGAGCTCAACAGAGGAATGGGGAATGTGGAATTGAATATCCAAGCTCTGATATGTACAGACAACTCACAGTCATAGTCAGTGGACCAGCAGACCTATATGACGCCCCACTTAACATGCTGTCAGATGTTAAGACTGCCTCGCCAACCTCTGAGATAGAAGACAACCACCTCGACAACTTAAACATCGCTGATCACAAAGATGACACAGTGCAACAAGCCCTCAGACAATGCAATGACAACAGTGCATGTGCTCTAGCTCTTTTACACAAAAAAGAGTTGAAGATTCCTGGTGACTGTTGGGTGTGTCATGCTTTAGCAGCTAGATGGCAAGCAAAACCTCTGACAGCAAATGTTGTGTTACAAGGCCACATGAAAGAATCTTGGGGCAGAAAAGATCATGGTAAATGCACTGTCCCCCTGGGAATGATGATGTTACTGATTGCTGGCCAACAAATCAGGAGTAATGTCTCAGTTGCTCCACATCCCAATATTACCTGCATTGATTCCCATTCAACCCCTAGTAACATGGCATTTGAAGTTCCTCTACAGCATGCAGAGACTTGTGTTTGTTCAACATCATCATCAGGTCCTTACCTAGGCCAGTCAAGTTGTCACACTAGAGTATTTGTGAATACTACAACATCAACCAATTGTTCTCACAGATGGCCTAATAACACCCTGACAAGATTTGCCTGCCCATTTAGACAACTTTCATCCCAACCAGGAATAATGTGGTCTTGCGGTAGAAAGGCCTATCATGATTTTCCACCTCTATTTCAGTGGTCCGGTTGTTGCCATCCATCAATTGTCGCAACTGATACTAAAGTCTTCCATAAGAAGGCTCCTACCACCAACATTCAATCTACCACGCATTTTCGAGTTCACAGAGATATTACTGGTGTTCCCTCCAAATATGATGGTTATGTACTAGCTGACCCCTGGACTTCTCCCAACGCCAATGTTGGTTGGTCCCTATTTCTAGGAGGTGGAACGGCTGCAGCCCTGAACAAGATTAATGGACTGGCTTGGTCTGTTCTTTCCTTAGCAAACCAAACTGAAGCGGCTCTTACCTTAATCAGCACTGAAATGTTTGCAATTAGAACAGCAGTTATCCAACACAGACTTGCTCTCGACATTATTTTAGCTGAAAAAGGGGGTATTTGCAAAATACTTAATGTTTCTTGTTGTTTTTATGTCCCTGATGAATACGAGAACATCACCGACATCATCAAACATATGCAAGATGCCATTCGACCCCCACCAGTAGCAAATGACTCATGGCCCTCTTGGCTAAAGTCTTGGGGCCAACAATGGTCATCGTGGTTTGTAACAATGATAATCCCAGCTGTAATTATTTTCTTTTTGCTCAGCACCTTAATTCTGTGTGTGTTGAAATGGCTGTCCAACGTGCTCACTAAGAAGATAATCCAATCCTCCACATATGTTCATGTGAATGTTAACAATGCCAATCAAAATTCAGCCTCATTTCACATTCCTGATCCCCATCATTACCCCAGCTCAGACTCTGACTCTGATGATGACATTTTGTAAATATTGTTTTTTGTTTGTTTGTTTTTTTGCTTTTTTTTTTGTCTTTTCTCTCTCTCTCTCCCTTTCCTTCAATTTTTACATACATATTTTTTTTGTTTTTCTTTTTTTTGTTTTGTTTTAGTGATTAATCAATAATCAGAAGGGGGGAATTGTAATTGTAATTTAATTATTCTTTGTGTATTCTTTGTGTTTTCAAATACACAGATGTCTAGACCTCTTAACTTCCCACCTAGATACAAAATCCTGCAGGATACGCCAGGTGTGAAACACCCTAGGGGGTCGGAGCCAATACTTGCAGCAGAAGAAAGAGTGTGAAAACAATGGGTAGGGGCGCCGCTCCCTGTCGCAGACAGAAGGGTGTGAAACACACCGTAAGAGGCGGTCCTAAGGTATAAATCTTTAAGCTTTCCCCATGCTCGGGGTCTTTCTTCATTCTGACCGCTTGTGTGCTGATCGACCTTTTCTTTGCAAAGAAAATAAAAAAACCTTGTCAGCCGGCAGAAGTCTCTATTTCATTATTCACCAGCTTATTCTCCTCTTTAAGTAAAATTTTAGAAAGAGTTGTTAGTGACCACATTTGGAAATATATGGAATCTAATAACCTTTTAACCCGTGCTCAACATGCATATCGTAAAAATCATTCTACTGAAACTGCATTGATAGATATGACAGATGAGTGGCTAAGTGCCCTTGATCAAGGTAAACTAGTGTCCTTATTACTTCTTGATTTTACTGCAGCATTCGATTTGATAGATCACACTATTCTACTGAAAAAGTTGACTCATTATGGTTTCAGTGAGAATGCTATCAATTGGATGAGTTCCTACTTAAATGGTAGAAAGGAATCCATCTATGTTAATGGCTCATTTTCTTCCCCACGTACACTTACATGTGGTATTCCACAAGGGAGTTGCCTAGGGCCATTATTGTTTATTATATACACGAATGATTTTCCCTTAGTGTTAGCCAACTCAAATGCACATATGTTTGCGGATGATACAACCATCACTGCAGCAGCAGACTCACA